>NW_005843256.1:0-7857 GCF_000455745.1 Alligator sinensis | reverse complement strand
CCCCCCATCAGTCGTTTTCAAATCCACGGGGCTGGCACCGCAGCCGCATTCACTGACGCAAGCCCCTTTTGTTGCTCTGGCGTCCGGCATTGCTGGATTAGATGCCATCTGGAGGCTGTCTGCCTCGGCCTGACAGCGTGATGGATGGTGACACAGGTGACGTGCTGTTGACACCTGCTTATCGTCCCATGCCCAGTTGCCCCAACCCCAGCACATTCATTAGCTCTGCATCTGTTTGCAATAGCTTCCCGGCATCTGCTCTTGGTTACCATTGTGTGCATTGAGTTGTTGGACTGGCAAGGGTGAAGATGCCCAAGCAATTTAGGCTGATGAGCACTAAATGTGCTGCTGGATTGATTTATAATTACATTGGTCCCCTCCCCCAGGCCTATGGTGAAATTTCTCTCTCCACTATTGAAGCAGCTTCTCAAACTAATGGACTTCTTTTCTTGGAAGGAGCAAACTGACAAGCTCAGTTTTCTATTCCTGCAGAGCCGTGATTCTCCAGCATCAAATCTGTTCCCATCTCTGCGGCCGTAATACTCCACCTTGGGACAGCTTAGCCCTCAGCTACTGCTTTTTCCCCCTCTTCTTTTTCCATTTAAATTACAGCAGATGGGTTGGCCCAGTCCTCTGTGCTGAGTGGGATTTTGTATTGGTAGCAGCGTGTGCACACCTCCCTGTCCTTTCCACACAGGCTGCCCATGCGTGCACTCCTGTGCACTCAAGCTCTTTTGCATACATGCACATGCCTATGCCATGTGCGTGGCTGCTTAACCGTGTACTGTCCTAAATGCATGCTCTCCAAGCCTGCCTCCAGACAGGTACCTATATTTCTTATATTCCTCAGCAGTACACACATGTGGGTAGGTGCGCATACATATATACATACCTCGAAGTATGCATGTTCCTGCATCAGTCGTTCAGCACCCTACACAGATGCACTCTCATATACACCAGCTCCTAAACACTCACTCTTTCTGGTACCTTCCTCCGTAGTGAGCAGTGTAACCCTCTTCCTGGGGTCTTTCGATTCTTGCAGTAGCAGGACGCTGAATGCATGGCCACCCCTCTCTTACTTGGGGCAGGTGAGGGCGCTCTGCATTGTGCTTATGTGACTGATAGACTTGTGTAGTTTTAGTACTAGGTTAAACAAGGATTTGTATGCGATGGCTTAGATATAGCTGATCCTGCCTCAGGCAGGGGCTGGGCTAGCTGACCTTCAGAGGCCCATTTTATCCTTACTTTTCTATGATGCTGTGACTCTAAGATGTGCACTCGCACAGTGGAGAACACACGTGCATTCTCCAGCATGCACGCACGGTTCTGTTCGTTGGACACATGTGGTCCTACGCTTGCAAGCGTGTCCTCTCCTTTGTACCCACGCATGCTCCGACATGCTTCCCTCCCTGTGCACGTGTTAAATGGTCCCATGTATTCTCCCAAGCCAAATTCATCTTCCTGGGACAGAGGTGGTACCCACATGAAGAAGTTTCTTTGGTGCCAGTCTCAACAGTGATCTTGGATCTTGCCACTTGGTGGAAATACCAGCTTTGAGCACTGGCAGCTGGGCTGCACTTATGGCAAGTTTTTATACTCCCCCTACAGCGATTGTATGCAGGTCTGTGAGCCAGCTCCATCTCTAACTGCCTTGACCCCTGCTGCTACCCCAGAGGCAGCATGCTAGCCCTGCCAGCCTGGGTTTAGATTGCATCCTGATGCTCATTGAGCTTGTCTTCTGGACTCGACCATGCTGGGGTCCCAGGCTCAGTGCTTTTGCCAGGCATTGGCAGTAGGATTTGAACACGCTGCGCAGGAGCTTGAGGCAGGGATGAGCTGAGCGTCCTGCCTTCACAGTCCTGCCATCCTGCCCTCCTCCTCCTGCATCCCTTTCTTTTCCCTCTCTTTGCTGCATCCCATCTCCTTCTCCTTTCTCCAGCTGTGCTTCCCACTCTCCTGCCCTCGGCGCCTGTACTTGGAGAGCCATCAGCTCCTTGCCTTGGCCCCATCTTGACTTTTTGTCAGTGCTGCTTCTTTACCATTCTCCTTACTACCATTTTGGGTTCAGTCCAAGGTTAATCTCATTCCCACTGGAGATACTATCTCAGATCTGTCTTGGTCATTCTGGCAGACATTTGGGATTTGGCTACTATCATCAAACCGCCAGGGCTTCTTAGCCCGATCAGAGATTGCTCCGTGCCTCCTGGATCACAACTTGACGGAGGAAGCTCTGGAGCGCATAGCTTCTGGTCCAGCAGAGTGGCCGATGGTAGTGTGACTTTCCCATGGGGTTCATAGGTTTCCTAGAAGGTAGAAGTGGTGGCGAGCCCTACAAGGAAGAGAGGACTTGTTGCCTTGACTAGCATCAACCTTCCAAGAAGCTGTCTTTTCCAAACCAATTATCCGCCCCCCCCTAGTTTTTTAGTCCCTAAATGTTTCCCCGTTTCCTGTCTGTCTTTCTCTCTCTCACTAGCTGTCATCAAAGACAAGTCTCAGTTTCCAAACTGTGATCCCAGCTGTCTCTGTTCCTGCAGGTTTAGCTGGAGTCTTCTGACTGCAGCGCTCCTTACAGCGACAGAAGCCGCTAATGCATAATTCAACAAACAATCCAGAAAGACATCAGAACCCAAATTACTCACATCAGAGGGATCTCGATGTTAAACGCTGCCTCTTAAAGCCTACTTCACTCGTCTCTGCTCCACTGCTTTCATCTTCTGCACTGGTGGGGGTTAGGGAAAGGGAGGAATTTATCTGCGAGCAAAACCCTGAGTTGATCTGGAGAAGCATCACCAGTCGCCAGGTCTTTGCACATCTCTTGGTAAAACAGTTCCATGTAGTGAAGGAGGCTTGTGGGTCTGGTCCCACACCCACTAGCCATGGGGGTCCCAATCTGTACACAGGCCAGATGTTACATTGGCAATAGGTTGTTCTCTATATGGGACCAAACCAGTGGTTTATCTACCGTGGTAGCCTCTCTCCTGACAATAGCTGGTGTTTGATGCATCTGCTGAATGTGTGATCCTGAAGTAACATGTTCAAGCAACATATTCATAACTGGGGGTTACAGTGGACAATAAGCTGGATATGAGTCAACAGCGTGCACTTGTTGCCAAGTTGGTTAACAGCATGTTGGGCTGCATTGGTAGGTGTGTTGCTGGCAGGTCAAGGGAAGTGATTCTTCCCCTCTATGCAGCACCGGGGAGGCCACATCTGGAGTATTGTGTCCAGTTTTGGGACCTCCATTACAGAAAGGATGTGGGCAAATTGGAGAGAGTCCAGCGGAGGGCAACAAAAATAATTCAGGGGCTGGGGGACATGACTGGTGAGGAGAAGCTGAGGGAACTGGGTTTATTTAGTCTGGAGAAGAGAGGACTGAGCAGGCATTTGATAGCCTCCTGCAACTCCCTGCAGGGGGGTTGCAAAGAGGATGGAGCTGTTCTCAGTGGGGGCAGACGATAGAACAAGGAGCAATGGACTCAAGTTGCAGCAAGGGAAGTTGAGGTTGGATATTAGGAAAAACTTTCTTACTAGGAGGGTGGTGAAGCATTGGAACAGGTTGCCTAGAGAGGTGGTGGCATCTCCATCCTTGGAGGTTTTTAAGGCCTGGCTCAACAAAGCCCTGGCTGGGATGATGTAGCTGGGGCTGATCCTGCAGGGGGTCAGACTAGATGTGACCTCCTGAGGTCTCTTCCAGCCCTCATCTTCTACGATTCTGTGATTAAGTCAATGAGATGAGCTCATTTCCGAGGATAGAAAGTGGCCCTTCCTGACTGTAACTGTGATTGGCAGCCCCAGTCTCACCCAAAGTGCTGCAAAGGGCCAGCTGCAATGGGTGGAGAATGGAAATGCAACTGGTGGTCTCACAGCCCCTCTAGCTGGAAGGTGAGGAGGATGCAGCTGAGCTGATCTGGTGCAGAGAAGGGGCTTATCACAGCTAATATTTCCATTCATATCCGAGCAAAGACCAATTACTGAAGTTTGGCTGGATACATAGATGTCCATGGGAGTTAAATGTGACCCTTGATTATGTGGTTAATAAGTTATGTAGCTTTTAATTTTCTCAGGCCTTAGGAGCTCCCAGCTTATACACTGGAGAAGTCTTACATGTTGTTCTGTAATAACCAGCCTAGGATTGGCCCTAAGAGAGGGTGGCAGAGGCACTGCCCAGCCTTATCCATTGCACATTTCTTTTAATCCAGTTATAGACCTGGGCAGGTCCTGCACGTAACGCATTGGACCATATGTTCTGCTCTTGCATCTGTGCCATAGTTGGTTTTGCCCCACGTGGCTTGTCTAGCAGCAGATTTCCCCTGCAGGGCAGTTCCTCCTTGTAGTGTATTTTAAGTTACTGTGCTCAGGGAACATCCTCCGTATTTAACTTTGCCTTTGCCCAGCTCTTATAAATTAAGCTCGTCTCATCAGGGAGCAGAAGCATAACATGGAGCCTGCGTGAGCAGTCAAAACAGCATGAAGCACAATGGCTATGATGTGTATTACTGTTGCATCTAGAGGCACTGATTGACACGAGGGGGTTCATTGCGTTCAATGCATCCCCACGCTCATAGTCCCTGCCCCAAAGACATTATAGTCTAAATAGGTGAGGCAGACTGAGTGGGGAGTTTTCCCCAATTGTCCGAGTCAGGACTGAGGAGATCAGGGCTGCGATATTCAAAATGAGTAGGAGATTTAGACAGTATGCTCTTTCTAGTTTAGAGGGAAATTATGCTGTCAAATCCCTCAATTGGCTCTAAGTAACTTGTCCAAAAGTCATTCAGGGAGATGGTGACAGAGCTGGGGCCAGCACCCGGATCTCCAGAAAGGCATCCCAGTGCCGTCACCTTGAGATACAATCCCTTCATCTCACCAGGAGGCCTCCAACACTTGCAGTGAGCAGCTCACCCTTGGCTAAAACACACTGGCACCAGGTATTCATCAGAAAATGCCTCCTCCCTGCAAAGCCTGCCCACCTCCCTTGGCCCGCTGTGAATGATCACCCTTGTTAGGGAATGGTGAGCCACGCGGCTGATCCCCCCGGGACACCAGGAAGCACCGATATTCCTCCTAAATGGCATTTTTCTCTCTGTAATCACAGGAGACTCAAACGTGGGAGCCCTGATCAATAAGTGTCACTGCAGCCAGTGTTACTCAGGGCCTTGTTATAGGTTAAGCTATGATCTGCTTAGTGCTAGCTTGAGTTCGGAGCAGGCGTACCACGTCATCGTGATCGGCACATCTGTGGGCAGTGGCCACGTCTTCCTTTGTTCCTAATTGGAGCAGGAGCTGGGTTCAGATCAGAGATAATCAGATCAGGGATAATCCTGCCCTTGAGTGGCATAACTTTGAGCTGCATAACAGAGTGCTTAAAACCACTTAAAGGTGTTAACGTGCGGACAATCCAGGGGTTAAATCAGAGCTGCAGGAGCCACTCCAGATTAACATGTAACAAGGCCCTTGCTTTGTTTATAGGGACAGGAGCAGGGATATATGTACTGTTTCGGACACAGATGGGGAAGCCTTGCCCAGGCTAGGGGCTACATAGACACACGATGCAGGGGAAGGGAGTTTTTTCAGGGTGCCATTGATTCTTGGTAGCATGAAGCAGGCCAAGGCCATCTGAGCGACACTCGGGTGATGGGAGAGCATTGAGCGCCGGGCGGTTTTTGGTCAGCGCCTACTGTACCATTGCACAGAAGTAGCAATGTTAAGTATCTAGACCAGAAATTGGAAGTTGAGCCTCATCTTCCTGGTTCTGTCATGAACTCCCAGTGTGGCTTGGGCGAATCGTGCTATTTCTTTATACCAGGGCTTGTTCCCCTGTAATAAAGGAGTCTGCTTACTGTACCCTGCTTCACAGGGGTGTTGAGTTTATATTGATTACTGAGTTTGCAAAGTGCTTTCAAGCCTTGTATGAGAGGATGCAATTGGAGCGAAGAGGACAACATTATTTTACTTCCTTAGGGAGAATGAGAGCTGGCAGGAAGAGTCCAGCTGAGGAAGCAGATTGGCCTGTGGATACGGAAAGAGGTTCAGGGAGTCCTGGGGTCTAAAAAAAACCATGCTCAAGAAAAGCAGGGTGGCACATGTGATGGCAGTGTGTGCCACCCAGAACTGGAGCCTGGCTGGCCAGAGCCAAACTCCCTGCTGCAGGAGCATTGTGGCTGCCGTTTCCTGTGGCCCCCGGGACCCCAGGTAAGGCACAGCTGCTGACCCCAGCCCCTCTTACCCCACCTGGGGTAACCTGTTATGCACAAGGCACAGGCATTCCCCAGGGACAAGTAGCAGCATCACAAGATATGCTGCTGCTGCTTGTCCCCAGGGAAACAAATAGCCATGCTCAAGCGGCTGTGGCATTGAGTTACGATGGGCAGACCTCAGGAGGTTCAGCCGTTCCTCACAACTGCACATACTGCTGGAGCAGTGAGTGGCAGGTTGGATGTGCCATGAGACCGGACTTGGAGACCTCAGGTACCTTGTGCTTAGCACCAGAGGAGCCTCCCCTGGCATGTGAACGGCATGCTTCTGGGTAAGTGCAGAAGAGAAGAGCTGCTATGAAAAGGCAAAGCGAGTCGTTGCATCAGTTTGGACCTAGAGCCTTCCAAAAGGGACGAGTTTCACGTCAGCTCCCGTTTTGGTCCCAATCCGAGCCTGGCTGGCCCCTGTCCCAGATGTCACCGTCTTACCCGGGGTGCTTCTTGCTGCAGTCTCGTGTCTTCCGCTGCCATCTGGAGCAAGTTTGGCCACGTACCTCCAGGGGTTCGGAGCAGGCAGGAGATTGGCTGGGCAGAGCTTCAGAAAAATCTCGCCTTCATCCCAGACAGCCTGCGTTCGGCAGAGAAATCCCACAGCTCGCAAGAACCTGAGACTTTGAGAGTGTGATAGTCTTGCCATGTGGGAGGGATTGCACTACGAACAGCATCTGTTGCAGCTTGCTTCCAGCTTCTCTGGGTGTTTCAGGCTGGGGAAGGGGGGGTGTTTTAAATGTACCTGAGTTAAAACAACAAGAGGTTTATCCTTCCCTGCCTTTCCTCACGGTCCTGTCCCTGCCCTCTTGCTTATAAGCAGAGATGAGCTTGACCAGTTATCTCGGCACCCCGCGGAGCGGAGGGTTTGGATCTGAACGCCACCGTGGCTCTCAGTTGTGTGGCTGGCCTGTGCCCCCAGAATGAGGGGGGCCAAAATCTGGGCCTGAATCTTTTGAATTTGACGGGGATTTAGATTGAAATGCCGTTCGTGCCCTCTGTGACGGGTCCAGAGCCCCAATGACCCTCACCTTTGGGGGAATCCACCTGGATTTCTCCTTCCCTGCCATCCTTTCCCTCTCAAGAGCCCCAGCTCCAAAACCCACCCAAATTTTTGGAAAGGTCTAATGTGGATCCACCGTCCTGCCTTCCCTCTCTGCCCTGGGCTCCGTGACAGCTTAGCTTCTGGATCCAAACCTTCCCAGACATTGGGGAGTTCAACATCTGGCTCTGAACTTTACAACTTAGGCCTCTTTCTCCTTTTAAGCATGATCTTTGCTGTTTTCTCAACTCTCGCTCCTCCTCTTGCTTAGCTGCGTGGTGGAATCGCGTTGTTGAAGCAGAATATCGTGGGTGCTTTGTGACCTGAAGTCTCCAGGATGTTGCAGGGCCCAAGCTAAGGAGAGGCTGGGTATTGAGGTACCTGAATAGCTTCCTCCGGTGTGCTGTCCAGTGCTTGGCCACAATGCTTTCAAGTTACACTGGGCTTTACCATTCCTCTCCCATTGATGTTTTCCCAGGGGGGTCTCGTCCTTCTCCCCAGGAAAAGTTTAGTAGTGTTTTGTTTAACTTGAGCCTTTCATAGATTTCATAGATTTCATAGGCATTCGGGCTGGAA
>NW_005843255.1:236572-242866 GCF_000455745.1 Alligator sinensis | reverse complement strand
ACCATAGCACCCTGTGCACCCAGCATCCGGCACTGTGTCCAGCACAGCTCCATGATAGCACCCTGCGCACCCAGAATCCAGCCCCATGTCCAGCACAGCTCCACTATAGTTCCCTGCGCACCCAGCATCTAGCAACGTGTCAAGCACAGCTCCACCATACACCCTGCGCACCCAGCATCCAGCCCCGTTTGCAGCACAGCTCCACTATAGCACCCTGCACGCCTAGGGTCCCAGCCCCATCCGCAGCACAGCACCCCCACTGCACTGCACACCCAGGGCCCTGGCCTCATCTCCAGCCCAGCATCCTGGGCACCCAGGGGTAGTGGAAGCCCTGGGTGAGCAATCCTCATGTGGGGTGGCTGTTAAATGCTTGCTGGGTCCCACCCCAGAGGTGGCTGTATTGCAAGTCCTTGCAGGCCCTTTGCACCACTTTGAAGCTCCCAGGCACCATTAATCATCAGGATGCAGTGGGAGGCTGCAGGGATGGCCCCAAGGATCCCTGCGCAGGAGGGGCAGTTGGGATTACAGAAGGAGAGGACAGTGCATGTTCGTGCCTAGGAGGGCAGGTCACGGGCTGTAGACGTGCCTTGGCACTGAGACCACACCGACCGGGACAGAGCAGACTACTGGCCAAGCTAACACCTAAATTACATGTGACATGCTGAAGCTGGTGCACAGTTAATAATCACTAAGTTATATTTAAGTCACAACAGTAGCCTACAAAGTAAACTAAAAAATGTTGTAGGGAAGCCATTAACATTAAACGAGGCCAAGGCCAAATAGCTGCTGCTTGACTTAAGTCAACCACCGCTATCACCGCCACTATAAGTGACAACTACCCTTTTTCTAACAACCGAGTGATCCGTGGGCAGCTAGGATTTTATTGAAATCGCCCTTTATCTTCATTAACCTGTTGTCAGCCCTGGCCGTATTCGAGGGGCTGGTGCTCAGCTGCAGACATGAGGCCAGAGAAGGCCACAAACCCTGTCCCAGACCGAGCCTGCCCATTTACAACTGGCTTTGTCAGCAAAGTAAAAGAAACCAAACATGGCAAGAGGGCAGAGGAGCAAAGTCCTCTCTCCCAGGATGGTCCTTTTCACAAGGACACAGGCCTCAGGTAACGTGTCTTTTGAGCCCACAGAAAAGCTGGTTCAGCCTAGTTCCTAAAGCCCAGTCAGACAAACCCACTGCAACAACACCTGGAAGAATATTTCTTTGTGCTGCATATAACTGAGTGGAAACAGGGAGAGTTTGGGGAAGACCGCAGCACGTTCAAAGCAAGCTGCTGCCAGCCTGCATGCCGCTGTCCTCTCTCCAGCTGCTGCAGGTGAGAATATTGTGCTGTTGCGATAAGCATGGAGGGAGGGGCTTATTCTTGTGATTTGGGGTGTAAATCAATAAAAGCTTGGGTTATAGACCTGCTTTCCGCCTCTTTGTCTGACCTGGGTGGTGGCAATACCTGGCCAGCTAAGAGGGAACGGAGGATCACTGGGGAATGTAGTTGTGGCATGATTCAGTGTGCAGAAAGGATAGTCATTAAGTACCTACCTCTGAATCTGTGTCTAAGCTTGCAAAAAAGTCCAGCTGTGAAAGGCCTGCAGTCTCCTCTCTCTACAGGCTGAACACTACCAGGTTTTTAGTTGTGACTTGGCCCCCAGGACATAGCCATGAGGTCAGGCCTGTGCCCTGGGGGTCTCTAACATGCTGGTGGGGGCAGAACTGGCCTGCTCCATCTCAGAACTGCTGGCCTGTGCTGGACCCCCCAGGGCAGCTGCAGGGAGGAGGGGAGCAGGCTGCCAGGGGGGCAAGGAGCTGCCAGTGGCTGGATGGAGGACTCCAAGGGCCAGGGGAGCACCCTCCTGGGGCTAGAGGGAAAAATAAACTGAGGGGGTGGAGGCTGGTGGTGAGAGCAGGGGGATGGGAAGGGGTGGGCCCACACCCCCAGGAGCCCTATGCCAAAAACCACATCAAACCGTGGCTGCCATGGCCTGGCTCCATCTCTCCTGCTGTCCCCGGGGCACAATGGCAGGGGGTGTGCTAAGGCCCCGGCATTGCTAGCCCAGTGCCATGGCTGAGAGGGGCTCTATGATCTGGTCTTTTTGGGACATGTGCGTTTGCAGAGCATTGAACATGCCCCTGCCCCTGCCTTGCTCTGGACAGCTCGCAGCCTCCCTGGCTCTGCAGGCCAGTTGCCCCCAGAGCCAACCCCCTTGAGCTGAGCCGAGCAGCCAGACTGCAGCACTGCAGGGGCAGCATGGACCCCCGCATGCTCCCAGGAGCTGGCTCCATGCCACCCGCTTCTCACCTGGGCATGAAGATGGGCATCACAGGCCCCAGCCTTGCCATGAGAGCAGAACTGGCTCAGAGCCCCATGGCCAGGGGCACAGACCCCCATCCTGGCCCTTGGGCCCAGCTCAGGACTAGGCCCACGGCCAGCCCTGTGAAGGACCCAATCCTGCCCCCAGGAGGGCTGGCCCCAGTGGGTGGTGGGCATAAAACACTGGTGGTGTGCAAGGAGGTCTGTGTGCCACTCACGGGTGCAGGCCAGGCTGGGGCTGGAAGCAGCTCTCTGCTCAGCTGGCCGGCTGCTATCGATCCTGCCCGGGTCAATGCCAATTAATCTCCTGCTTCTCCCCAGAGGATGCCGCTGCCGGGCGGTCGAAGCTGGCGTCTGCTCTTTCCTCCCAGCACTGGAGGGGGTGGGCAGAGCTGGGGTGAGATTCCCCATGTACCCACAGGCTGGAGCAAGGAGGGCAGGAAGGGGCCAGGTGCAATGGAGGGACAGGAGCCAGGAGAGCGCGGCTGGGGTGGGTGAGGGGTGGACACCATGGGGAGGTGGGTTTGGGGGGAGGGGTTGTAAAGGGCATGAGGGGGTTTATGTGGATAGAGGGGGATAGGTGTCTGGGCCGGGCCCTGCTCCCCAGTTCACACTGCGTGGGTCAGAGCAATGGGCCCATGGGGCCTGCTGCCTCCCCCCACCCGGCTGAGCCTGAGTTTCCCCAGCCCGGTGCCCCTGGTCTCGCCCACTGCCCCCCTGCCTGCCTGCTGCAGAGCACAGCCCCGGGGCTGAGCATGGCAATCCCTGCCCTTAGCCCCTGGGACCCAGAGCGAAGGACGGTGGGTGTCGGGGTACGGTCATGGCCCTTTGCCCTGTGGTAACACTAGGGTGGGGGGCTGTGCCACGGCATAACCCCACCCTCGCCAAAGGGGGACCACGATCCACTGAGCGCCAGGGCCCGAAGCAGCGGGGCGCTACAGCCCAGGGCAGGGGTGAGGGACCCAGGACCTCATGGCAGACACTGACTCCCCCCCACCCTGTGCTGCCACCTGGGAGTGTTCACAGTGGAGGGGAACAGCCTGGCCCAGCCTCCCTGGATCCTGGAGCCGTCCAGCTGTCCTGGCAGCTCACAGCTTTTAACCCACAGCAGAAAGGCAGTGGAGGCAAGGTGGCCCAGTGGTTAGGGCACCAGGCCAGGGTTTGATTACCAGGAAAACACCCTGGTGTGTTAACAGCCCGGCGAGGTGCTTGGACTCCTGGGTCCCACGCTGACTTGCTGTGGGTCATTGGGGCAGCCTTCAGGCCCTGGGCACAGCCAGTGCCCCCTGCTCCCCTGCCAGCCTGTGCAGACCCAGCTGGCTCCTTCAGGCCCCCCAGACCACTGGCTTCCTGGTTGTCAAAGCCATTTGGGCCCTGGGGTCTTGAACCCAGATATGCCAGGTAGTGGCCCCAGGGCTGGGGCATCAGCTATGCTCAGGTCTGCCCCTGTAGCGCTGGTGCTGGGGGTACGCCAGGAAAAGGGAACAGCCTACTACTGCTGCCAGCACATCCAACTCCTTTGGCTCCCAGGCTCAGCACCGACTGACGGGGTCTTTTGTGAGTAAGTGCAGGGCTCGCGCTGGCTGGGGGCAGGGCCGGGGCAGGGCTTGCATTCCCTCTACCCCACTGGGGTATTACCCATGACCCCCCCCCCCCCCCCCCCTCTCCGTCTTTCCCCCCTCCCCCCCCCCCCCCACCGCTTCATCAGCTCTCCTGCTAGGACCTGGCCATGCCAAAGAGGCAGCTGCTACATATCAGCCCAGGCCTGCGTTAGTATGGCCGGTGCGGGCCACCGCCCCCCTGCTCTTGGCCAGGTCCCCGGGGCAGAGCCCTCTGTTCCAGGGGCTACCACTGTGTGACCCAGCTGCAGCCACACGGTCACCAGTCTCCCCCCAGGCTGGGTGCCACGGGCTCCCTGAGATGTGGCTGGAGAAGCAGGAGGTCTCACAGTGCCTCCACCTCGCCTTGGGCTTCCTCCACCATCCTAGGTGTGTTGCTGCCATGTTACACACATGTCACAGCACCTTCTCCTGCTATTTCCCTGCGTGGCGTAGATGCCATCATGAGTTGCAGGGGGGCAGGGCTAAAGCCCTTCCAGTCATTTACATATATGTAAATAGCTACAGATGAGATTAAGGTTTGGCCTGGGCCCCTGTACTCAAACACCCACAGGTGCTGTGGGAGGTGTCTGAGCAGTATGATGGGGGGAGTCCTCTCTGCCATCCACCCCAGCCTGTGATGCAGCTTGCTCTGGTGTGAGACAGCCCCTGTGCCACGCAGAACGGGGGCTGCTCGCCCATCGATGAAATGCAGCTGCTTCTGGGGTGGGATGCTGTGGCTGCTCACAAGCTGTTCAGCAACACCGCATCACAGTCACCCCCCTTGGGCTGAAATACAGCTGCCTGTATAAGAAGGGCCTGAGGGAAGAGTTGAAGGCTTGGGGGCCTATCACCCTCCTGAACTTCAACTATAAGCTGCTGGCCAAAGTCCATCCTAGATACCGTCATCCATGAGGACAAGTCATGCGGGGTGTTGGGGTGTCAGATCCATGGGGCCTGCTGCAGTTGAGGGACATATGCCAGCTAGAGTGGGAAAAAGGGCAGAAAGTCGCTGTACTGAACTTGGACCTGGAGAAAGCCTATGACAGAGGATCGCGCAGGTTCCTCTTTGAGATGCTGAAACAGATGGGAGTCCCCCTGTCCTTTACCAGCTGGATAAGCAACCTCCTGATGTACAGGACACAAACCTCATGGTGGTAGATGGTATTAAAATAGCCTTGAGCGAACTCCAGTCCTACTACCAGAGCTCGGTAGCAGAGGACAGTGAGGACGCGGCCGACTCCACCTGGCAAAGGGACACATGGCACAAGACGGGGGGCTTTAAACTAGCTTCAGCGGGATTTAACCTAGCTTCGCCAGGGGAAGGGGCCACTTTGAGTGGAGAGGATGCTTCACTAGCACATAGGGTGACAAGAGGAAGGGAAGCCCAGGTAAGCATCAACGTCCAGGGAGCAGGGGGCCACAACTGTCCTGGGAGTGGGAGGGAGGCAAGTGCCGAGCCTCAGATGCCTCTACACTAATGCTCATAGTATGGGGGGTAGGCAGGAGGAACTGTGCCTCCTGATTGCAAGGAAGAACCAAGACTTAGTAGGGCTCACAGAAACCTGATGGGACCTTGCCTACGACTGGGCGACGGGCATGCGGGGGTACACCCTATATAGAAGAGACAGGACAGAGAGGAAAGGTCAGGGGGGTTGCGCTCCATGTCAAAGAGCACCTCACATCATCAAGGATTGGCTTTGGGTTAGAGGGGGGTCATTAGTAGGGCTCACAGAAACCTGATGGGACCTTGCCTACGACTGGGCGACGGGCATGCGGGGGTACACCCTATATAGAAGAGACAGGACAGAGAGGAAAGGTCAGGGGGGTTGCGCTCCATGTCAAAGAGCACCTCACATCATCAAGGATTGGCTTTGGGTTAGAGGGGGGTCAGGCGGAGACACTATGGGTCAAACTACAAGGGGGGCCTGGTGAGAGGGACCTTATGGTGGGTGTCTACTACAGACCAACCAACCAGGAGGAAGAGCTGGACCAGGACTTCTCCAGTCAGCTTATGGAGGCGGTTAGGTCAAGGGATGTTATTGCCATGGGTGACCTAAACTACCCAGACATTTGCTGGGAGGAGCAGACAGCCAGGTCTGACCGCTCGTGTAGGTTCCTGGCTGTATTACAGGACCATCACCTTATCCAGGAGATGCACAGCCCCACTAGGGGTAATGCCTTGCTGGACCTGGTCCTGGCCACGGGGGATGACCCGGTGAGGGGACTGCAGGTCCTTGACTACGTGGGCAATAGCGATCATCACCTGCTGTATTTCACTGTCCAATGCAGGGCGTCTAGGGCTCACACCAACGCTAAAGCCCTTGACTTCAGAAGAGCCAACTTCAATGAGCTTAGGAGACTAGTGGGGGAGGCACT
>NW_005843255.1:215113-235250 GCF_000455745.1 Alligator sinensis | reverse complement strand
GAAGGAATCCACAGCACACATACAGGCTGGGGAGCTCCCCTCTTGAAAGCACAGAGGCGGAAAGGGATCTCGGAGTCATTATTGACTCCAAGATTGACATAAGCCGCCAATGCCAGACTGCAGCCAGCAAGGCCAGCCAGACCTTGTCATGCATCCAAAGGTGCATCTCAAGCCGGTCCAGAGAGGTGATACTCCCCCTCTGTGTGACTTTGGTTAGACCGCAGTTGGAGTACTGAGTCCAGTGCTGGGCGCCACACTTTAAAAAGGATGTGGCCAGCCTGGAGAGGGTTCAGAGGAGGGCCACCCGCTTGGTGAGAGGGCAGCAGGACAGGCCCTACGAGGAGAGACTGAGGGACCTGAACCTGTTCAGCCTCAGCAAGAGGAGGCTGAGGGGGGACCTGGTGGCTGCCTACGGGTTTAAAGGTTTTGCTTTGCGACTTAAAAAAAGTTGCCAGAAGGTGTATATATACAACTTCTATATAGAGAGCGATATTTTTACAAAAAAAAAAAAAATGCAGCTGCCTCTGGGGTGCCACAGGGCTGGAGGGGGGCAGCAGCACGGCCTGTGTTCCCCTGCCAGGGTGAGGGCAGGTGCCCAGAGATGCTGCCAGGCTCCATCTTCCTTCTCCTCCATTCCTGGCAGCGCAGTGCCCCCTGGTGGCAAGAGTGGGTGTTGAATGCCAGCAGCCGGTGCCCCCAGCACCACTGCAAGGTGCAGAGGCCCTGGGCCCTGGTTAAACCTGACACCAGTGGGGAAAAGGTCCCCGAGCACCCTGCAGCACAGCCCGGCCCCGGGTGTCGTGGGAGAGGGGACAGGCTGATGGAAGGGCTGAGGCAGCCTCCCCTGGGCCTGGAAAGCAAGGAGAGGGGAGCCAGGACACTTGGGTCCCCTCCGTGGCTGGGTGGCAGAGGAGCTGGGGGAGCCCAGCACCAATTGTGCACCGTTTTGTGCTCCAAGGGCCAACTCAAGGCTGGCTCCTGCCCCACAGCAGCAGGGGTGAGAGGGCAGCACTGGCTGAGAATTCACGGGGGCTTTAAAGCAGCCCTGCCCCCTTCCCTGCTGTCCTGCCATTCCCCAGCCAAGCCGCAGCGGATGCGTTTCCACTTTGATTGTTAACGGTTTGAGGGGTCAAATGTTCCCATTGGCACTGCCCCACCCGGCTGGAGAAGGGCTGGTGGGGTAGGGAACAACCTCACCAACATGCACACACACATATATGCGCACACATGCATATGCACACATGTACATGCATATGCATACACACACAAGCACACAAACCCAAGCACACAGGTACACTCACATATCCACACGTGTGCACACACACTATACATACCCACATATCCACAACTGTACACACAGACATGCATAAACATGCCCTATGCTTGCACACTCACATGTGCTCACACACTAGGCCTGGTTGGACGTGCCTGCGTGGGGGCAGGATCCTTCCTGCTGCTGTGGACAGGCCCTCCCATGCTCGGCACTGCACAAACACAGTGCAAAGCCAGTCCTGCCACAGCCCTGCACCGGGGCACCGCAGAGAAGGCTGCACAGTTTGGGGCTGGCATCACAGCACCCAGCAGCCTCTCAAGGCGTCCTGTGGCTCTGCGCCCCAGGCAGTGCCATGATATAGCTCCCAGTCCCTGGCGCCTGGTGGAAGCCCCCACTCTGCCCTGCGCTGGCCCAGATGCTGAAGCCGGCAGGGGCCACCCACGGAGACCCGGCACATTCCTGCAGCCCACGCAGCCGCAACAGGGCCGGGGCAGGGAGTGCGCTGCTCGCGGCCAGCACTGGGCTCTGGGGCAGCACCCGCATGTGCAAGCACACAGATTAGCATACGCATCTACACGCACCAATTCTCACGTGTATTATGCCCACAGATCCACCTGCACAGTCGGGTTCACACAGGCTGGCTGGTCTGCACAGGGATTCACACATGCACCCAGGTACACACAATCACACAGGCTGGCAGGTGCACTCACTGATTCACACAGATACATACACACAGTCACATGGGCTGGCAGATGTGCACACTGATTCACACACATACAGTCACACAGGCTGGCAGGCGTATGCGTGCATGTACACACAGTCACATGGGCTGACAGATGTCTACACAGATTCACACACATACACAGTCACACAGCCTGGCAGTTATGTACACTGATTCACACACACACACACACACACACACACACAGTACCACCTAGGCTATCAGGCATACACACTTCACACACATGTATGTACACAGTCATACAAGCTGGCAGGCATGCACAGTTTCACACACACAGAGATACACACAGACTCTCACATGTATACAGCCACCAATCCATGTGCACATAGTTGCTTACACACACAAGCACACCAATTCTCACACAGGTGGATTCTCCCACATACACAGTCATACGCTGTGACACACACACACAGACTGGCAGGCACGTGTACTCAGTCACACTCCTATGCACACCAATTCACATGCACAGAGATGCTTGCACAACACCCCCCCCCAGCTGGGCCCCACTCCTCCAGCTCCACAAAATCTCTGCCAACCTCACACAAGATCAGGGGGAGGGAGGCTGGCAGGGCAGGAAGCCCCTGGTGAGACCGGAGTTTGGGACCCTTCTCTGGGGCAGGCGGGAGCTGGGGCAGAGCGGGGAGCCTGGGCTCCGTCCCCCTTCCAGCCCAGGCAGGGAAACGGTGCCATGGCCCGGGGCTGCCCATCAGGGCACCTGCACCCGGACTTGACTGACAGCACCAGGCCACAGGGCTCTTGGCAGGGCCAAGCCAGGGTTGTGGGGCTGTGGGGATGCGCCGAGGTCCGAACGGATCCAGCCACTCCCTGGTAGCTGCTGGGATGGGTCAGGCCTAGAGCACCCTGGCGCTGAGCTGTGTGCGCGGGGAGAGCCCCAGAGCCCCTGAGAGCAACGGGGGAAACTGAGGTAGGAAAAGGAGGTGCCCCCCTGAAGCCTCGTAGCCAGCCAATGGGAGCAGAGGAACCAGTGACAGGCTGTGGGCCCTGGGAGCCAGGATGCCTGGGTCCCCTGCCAGGATCGGGCAGGGAAGTGGCATGGACAGGGTCAGCACTGGGGCTGGGAGCCAGGACTCCTGGGTCCTGTTTCGCGCTCTGGCAAGGAAGTGGGACAGAGCAGGTGGAGCCGGATCCCGGGGCCCATTTCCAACCCTGGAAAGCTGGTGGGGGGTTGCGAGCCAGGACTCCTGGGATCCTTCCCCTGCTGCATGGCCTCGGGTCAGTCCCGCTCCTGCCCACCAGGCCACGAGCTCTGCCACGGCCCCGGCTCCACGGGAGTGCGGGTAGCAGCGTCATCTGTTTGCTCAGCTTGGACAGAGGCGCGGGCGGGGGGCGTCCAATAAAGCGCAGCTGTGACCCCTTCTCTCCCCTGCCCCTCGGCATCACCGCGCTGGGGCTCGGGTCAGCTGCAGCTGCACTTGGGGCCCTGCACAGCCCATGTCCTGCCTGCCTCGCACCCCCAGACCGGGGGCAAGCCTGTCCTTCCCCCTCTCCTTGGCCCAGCATCCCCAGGGGAAGTAGGGAGAGGAAACTGCTGTGGGGCAAAGACAGGCCCTGGATGCCTGGAGTCTATTGTGTGGGGTGGGGGAGCACAGATCGTGGGGCTGTGCCCATGTGTCCCTCACCCGCCCTGCTTGTCCGCTGAACGCTGCCCCCTGCCCCTTTTGTGCCCACCCCCAATCATCTAGCAGGCACGGGCCATTTTTGCAGCAACAGTGTCTCCCTTCCCAGCCTGGCTCAACACCCTGACACCTCTGCTTGATGCCCCCCGCCCAACCGGAGCCTGGTATCCCATGGCCTTGCTGAGGGCAAGCATGCTCCCCCACCAGTGGGGTTGGGGTACCCAGGGGCTAAGGTTGAGAGCTCCCAGCCACCTCTGGAGCCCTGCTGGGGTCTTCAAGCTGCCCCCTACAATCAGACCCCCAGCCTGGGGCAGCTTCTGTGGATGGGGGGGAATGGGGCTGTGCCTATCCATGTGGGTCCTGGGGGGTGGTGGCACTGGGCCCTGTTAGGGCTGAGGCCGGAGCCAGACCTGGGGCTGGTTGGATCCTGCTCAGACCCAGCCCCAGGCCCATCTCTCCAGCTTACCCAGAGACCAGACACAGCTGCATCCATGGAGCAGAAAGGGAGTGGGGCCAGGACGGGGGGGGGGGGGGGGGGGGGGGCAGTCAGGCCCAGAGCCCTAAGGCGTCGAGCCCCACAGTGGTGCCACCTCCCCCCATGGTGCTCACAATGCTGCTGAGGCCATCACCCATCTCCCCATCTCCGCCCCCGCTGCGTGCCACACAGCAATACCCGTGGCACAGGCAGAGGCAGCGGCTGTACCAGGCACATCCCTCGCTTTGTGATGCGGCTGCCGAAGGGACAGGCGAGCGCGTGTGCCTGTGGCTCCGCTCCCGTGGCAGACGCACAGGGGGTGGCTGTGGGAGGGGCAGACCTGCATGTCCCTACCCTGAGGCCCCCATTGCCCCAGTGCTCTAGGCGCACCCCACTGCAGGCCTTTGCAGGAGGATGGTGGCTATGAGGCCACAAATGCCCTAAAGTGCCAAAAGGTGCAGAGGCTCGGTCTGGCCTGTGGAAGGGGCCCAGGGCCCAGGTGTCCAAATCCCCATGGTTTCCAAGGAGGCTCCAGTCTCCCAATCCCCTGGGTGCCTCAGGGAGGCTGCTCTGGGGAGGGGCACCGCAGGGCTGTGGTGGCAGGAGCCTGTAGGTCGGGAGTGAGGGGCATCACAGGGCTGGGGGGTCAGGGGGCTGCAGGTCAGGAGTGAGGGGCACCACGGGATGTGGGGGGGGCCCCGCAGGGGCTTGAGTTTCGGGGACATCAATAACAATCGCGGGGTTCGGTCGCGCTCTGTGGCCTCCTGTTAATTTGTTGTTCTCGGCCTCTGTTGCATTGCCATAACGGGACTTAAATGGATGTTGCGGGAAACCTGAGTGCCCGCGGCTGCCACCACCATGGCCCGGCACCAGCCCTGGTTCCCGCGTGTGCCCGCAGCCTTGGCTGCACCCCAACCCCGCGGTGGGGTCCATGCCCCCGGCCCGGCTCCTTCCCCTCGCCCTCTCTTGGCCCCCAGGAGACCCCCGGAGCCCAGGCGGGTGAGACCCGGGCCTGGGGGCTGGGGACTGTGGGTTGGGAGTGAGACCTAGGGAGGGTCAGGGGCTGTGGGTTAGGGGTGAGGGGCACCAGCAGGACTGGGGGAGGGAGCCAGAGCTGGAAGGGGGCACTGCTGGCCCAGTTAGCCAAGCAGAGGTGCAGGGAGCCTGCCTGCACCTGTCCCCCCCCCAGGCCAGCCCCGCGACCTCCGTCACTGTGGGCTCCGGAAGGGCCGGGCAGTAAGCGGACACCCTGGCCCCTGCCAGCTGCTAATTTTAGACCCTGGCACAGTCTGCTGGGGTCTTGGGTGACACAAACATGGCCCGGGCACCCCGTGCTTCCTCTCCCCTTCCCAGCCCAGGACACCAGGGTCCTGGATTCCCGTCTTCGGGACCCCGAGGGGCAGTTCTCGCCCAGAGGCACTGGGGCTGGTGATCAGCACAGTGCTGCAGGCACCCCCAGGGCCAGCAAAGGCTCCTGAAGCCCTGCCGTGCTCAGCTGGCCTGGAGGGCATTGGGGAAGCTGGGGTGACCAGGACATGAGCAGGACCTGAGCTGGGGGGGCCGTGGTTGGGCACAATGCCCACCCCAGGGGCAGCAGGGTCTCTGTCTATTGTGCCTATGAGTCCTGACCCTGCCACGCCAGTGCCCACAGGCCACAAGGGAGCAGCTGGGCACTCTGGGCCAGGGCTGGGAGCAAAGAGGGGACAGACTGCCAGCCAGGAACATTGTGTCTGGCCAGATTCGCTCCCCCCCTCCCTCTGGCTCTGGTGAGGCCGGCCAGGGCAGGAGAGGTGATGCCTCTGGGGCAGGGGCCGTGCAGCCTGCGTCAGAGCCGGCAGGAGATGCTGCCCTGTGCCAGGAGCCTGCCGGCCACGAGCATATCCCCCACCCGCCTGCAGCTGCCTCAACCCAGGGAATGAAGCCCTGAGCTGCAGAGGGGTCAGAGGCAGGATTAATGTGGGACTGGAGGGGGACGGGAAGGGCCCTGGGGTGGGTGGAACGGAGCTGCCGGCCCAGGGGCCCCTTCCCATCCACAGGCCGGGGATCCCAGGGCTGGGCAGAGCAGAGCTGAGTCTTCCCCCCACCATGTCTACAGCTGCGCCCTCCATGTGCAGCATCCAAAATAACAAGCCCTCGCTCAAAGTGGGGAAACTGAGGCATGGTACAGGGAAGACACTTGCAGTGGCAGAGCTGGGGGAGAACCCAGGTGTCTGGGCGGCTGTGTCCTGGGCCTCACAACAGCCCCAGGCTCCCCCAGCGCTGGCCGTGTGCCCTTCCTTGAGGCCAATCCCCATGGGGGGCAGTTCGGCGCCGACACATCCGTGGCCCCCCCCACCTCCCCCGCGCCGTCCCGGCTCCTCCGTTGGCGACAGGGATGGAAAATCCTGGCAGGGAGTGGGGGGCCGTTGCCGGGGGACACGGCAAAGCAATTAAAAGCGGCTTTGGGAAAAAAGGCCGTGCCGCACTCAGGCTAATCCGTGCACCGCCATAGGGGAGAGTGGGCGTCCTGCTGGGCACTGCCCCTGCCCGCATTCCTCCGGGCCTGCCCTCCTCCTGCCCTCGCCCTCTGGCCTCTCCCAGCCCCCAGAGCATGCATGGAGGCGGCATATTCCCGCCTGCCCCAGACGGCTATGGTGCCCGTGCCTTGAGCTGCCCTGGTGGTGGAAGGGCTCCTGCCACGCGCTGGGGTCCTGGGCTCCCCGGGAGAGGGGGTCCAGGCTGAGGCAGGCCCCGAAGGCTAGACTCTGTGCAGAGGCCCAAGAGCCAGGACTCCTGGGCTCTCTCTCCAGCTCTGGGTCATTGCACTTTGTGGTTGGAACCGGGATCAGGTGCCAGGACGCCTTGGTCCCGCAGCCCGCTCTAGTGGTTGGGGCCGGCCTCCGAGAGCCCGGACCCCTGGGGTTTTGTACTGAGTGTTGCTGCCGACTGACGTGGGCCAGTCCCTGCCCCTGCCTCAGTTTCCCCCTGCGGAGCACGGACAGCTGCACCACCACTCCCCCTGAGCACACCCAGGGAGATGCTGCAGGGAGTCAATGCCTAGTGCTGTCCCCATTGTCTGCCCCACGGGGCTGGATGGCATCTGCCTTGCCCCATTTCAGCAGAGGGCAATGCAGGGAAGGAAGGGGGCGCTATCTGGGGCTCCCAGTGCAGCTGGCCAGGCCCTGCAGAGACCCTCTTGGAGGCAGGGGCTGAGCCAAGTCCTTGGCCTTCCCTCAGCCCACGGCAGCTGCCACCCAAGGGGACATGGTGACCCCCTCCCTGGCACTGCAAATGAGGCCCCAGAGGGGCAGGACACTTCCCAGAGCCAGGGAACCCAGGCGTCCTGGCTCCACAGCGAGTGAGCCCCATGCTTGGTATGTGCAGCCAGACTCCCCCAGGCCTCGCTGATCCCGGGACCCACCCAGGCACCCATTCACAGCCACCCCAGGAGGCTGGCACAGGAGGCCCTGAGAGGATAGCGTGGGGCCAGGTCGGGGCACCGGGAGTGTGCACAGGGAAGGACAGACAAACCAGGTGTATGGGGATAGATAGATAGATAGATAGATAGATAGATAGATAGATAGATAGATAGATAGGAAATGTGGGTGGAATGTAGGGATAGAGAAAAAGACAGGCAGAGGGAGTGTGTGGGAATGGATGGACAGCTAGATGCATGGATAGAGAAGGGATCTGGAGATGCATAGATAGATAGATAGACGGACGGACGGATGGACAGACGGACGGGTGGGTGGATGGATGGAGGGGCAGTGCTGAGGTAGACAGACAGAGGGGGGTGGATGGGTGGGCTGTGAGGGGCGAGTGGACAGGCGGCCGGGTGGCGGGCTGGCTGGCCCCTGGCAGGACAGCGCTGGTCAGGCCAGGGCTGTCCCGGTCGTGGACGGTCATGGCGCAGAGGCAGCCGACAAGCCGTGTCTGCTCCCTCAGAGCCGTTCCCTCGGGGGGATCTGCTTCCCTTCGTCATCTGCACTCGCGTCCGCGCTGCTCTTTGATTCCCACGCGGGCAGGCGGGCAGGCCCAAGGCAATGCCACATGGCTGGGCTCCCTGGCAGGCTGGCCGGCCGCGGGCCTGGGCCAAGGAGTTTCCCTCGCCCAAGATCCAGTTTCAGCAAGTGACCCAGTGCAGAGAGGAGCGGAGAAGGCAGCGCTCAGCCCTGCAGCCGGCTCCAGCCTCCCACCCCACCGACCTCCGTCCGCCCCTTCGCCTGCCCTCCAGCTGGCCCTGCCACCATGGGGAGAGGGGTGAGTGCAGCGCCTGGGTCCGCCTGGGGGACCTGAGCTGTCTCGGGGTGATGGGGCTTTAGGAGACTCACGCAGAGGCAGGGGCATGCCAGGGGCAACTGTGCAGCATCGAGGGCAGCACTGCACTCTCGTGCGTGGGCATCCCAGGCTGGCACAGACAGTCCCCTGGGAGGCATGAGGAGGGTCCTCTAGGGTGGCACAGATACTTCCCTAGGAGGCATGTGGAGGGTCCCCCAGGGGGGCACACAGGAAACCACCCCCAGGCAGGCACACCATGGGCAACAGCTGTGCCCGGTATCATGCCTGGCTCCCCTTTTCCAAGCCACCATTGCCAGCCCGTCATCCGGCCCCAGGTGCTGGGTGCTGCCCACCGAGGCACTGGGCATGGGGACAAGACACCCCAGGGCACTGGGTCAGGCTCCAGGGCAGGTGCTGCTGCGGTTTGGCGTGTGCCCAAGCGATTGTTTGCGGATCAGCGTGGCGCGGGTGGGCGCATTCCTTGCCCCACGGTGCCTCCGGCGGGCAGGGGGGAGGAATGCTTTGAACCCAGCGGGCTCCTCAGCCGCCCCCTCCTCGCCCCCAGCCTCCTCTGGTGCAAGACCGAGGCTAAATCCACTCCCAGCTCCGTGAACTCAGCCCTGCAGCCCCGAGATTGGGGGTGGGGGGAAGCAGGGGCTGTCCAGGGTCTGGGCCGGGGAACTGGGCACCTAGAGAAGAGGCACAGGAAGACCTGATGCACTGGCTGGGCGTTGCAGCCTGCTTGGGTGCCTGCATGCTGTTCTGCACCCCTTGCTTGGGGCTGGATGGCCCCTGAATGCAGGGGATGACCCACCCCTGCCCTGCCGTTGGCTGGCACTGCCCTTGAAGGACCTGGACAAAGAGGCCCAGAATTGCACATAGGTGCCTGAGCCCACTTCTGCACCCACGAGATGCTGTCAGCCCCATCCCTGGGTGAATGTGGGTGTCCTGTCACAGGACTCAGGGGCCTCAGAGAGCCTGGGGAGGGGACTGTGAATGAGATGGCATTGGGACAGGGGGAGGGAAGGCACGCTGAGGGCAAAGGGGACCATGTTGCCCAGGCTTCTGGGGTTTCAACCCAGCTCTGGGGGTGGATGAGGTTGAGGGATTAGAGCAGCATCTTGCTGCCCAGGCTCTGGGGTCCCGTCCTGGCTGGGGGAGGCAGTATGGTCTAGTGGCTATGGTCAGCGTACTGGAGTTGGGATGCATGGGTGCCCCACAGCCCTGTCACCGATGCACTGGGACCCGTGGGCAGGCGCCGTCGCCTCAGCCCCATGCCTGCAGAATGAAGCCCCTCGTGTTAGCGTGACACTGCCGCTCCGTGGGTCTCCCCATTTTGTCTCTGAGCCCCTGTATGGGGACTGATCCCTTGGTCTGGAGGGCAGGGGACCATGCTGGGCTGGGGGCTGGGACCTCTCCCACGTCCCTGTGCAGAGCGGTGCTGCGGGGAGTTCCCAGAGGCTTGTCCTAGGCCCTGTGCCTGGGAGCAAGAGTCTGCGGCTCCTGGCAAGAGGAGCTGGATGGGGCATGGGCTGCTCTGAGCAGGGTCGCATGGCCTCGCTGTCACTGCCCGGCAGAGCCCCCCATGCTGGAGACCCTTTTGCTTATCCTGCCACATGTTGCCACAGCAGGGGAGCGCCGGGCAGCCAGGATGGTGCCCAGGTCACGCTGCAGGGCTGGCACTCAGGCTGCGGGCAGGAGCAGGCAGCTGAGTACGGGGTCAGGGCCCAGCACGAGCCCACAGCCCCTTGACAGCCTCATGAGCCTGGAGCCCTTCACAGAGCGCAGCCCCAGAGGAGTCCAGCCCTGAGCTGGTGGGAAAAGTTCTGCTGAGACATTGTTTTTCCCATGGAAACAAGGCATCTGGGCTGCAGGTGTCCGGAGAGGGAACCAGGAGTCAGGACCCCTGGGAGCCCAGAGCTGTGGGGTTCATGCAACCGGCCAGGCGTCATGCTGTCCCATTACACGGGACCCATTCACGTCTCCAGGGGAAATGGTGATGGGAATGGGTTTTTTTTAACTCCTTGGAATTTTCCAGGAGGAGAAAAACAAAGACGTGATCCCACAGCTCTGCAGGGAGCTGGGACAGCTTTGCGCTTGTACAGCGCCATGCACGCCGGACCCAGGTGCTGGATCCCCGGGGTCTGGCAGACCTGCCACAGTGTGGCACCGTGGGTAGTGGCTGTCACTGTCACCTGCCCCCTGCCTTGGGTCCAACTCAGTGCTCTGCCCCAGTGGCCCGGGACCTCCGTGCTGAGCCCTATAGCCTGGGGAAACAATGCCATGAGGGGCCTGGACCTACTCAAGCCCCACTGGATGAGCTGACCCCTCCCTTTGCAGCTGGGGAAACTGAGGCATGCTGCCACAGCTTGCTCAAGTAGGGGGTCCTGTCCCCACAGAGCTGGGAAGTGAGGGTAGGTGTCCTGGCACCCTGCCCCTGCTTTGGGGGTGGGGTGTCCAGGTAGCCCCCTGCCCCCCACTCCCCATCTGGAGCTCCCATCTCCCCCTAGTGTGGAAACCAAACCGCAGCCCCAGTGCCAGGGCGAGATGGCCCCAATCCTGTGTGCCTGCCAGGCGCAGCCCTTGCTGAAGCCAGTGTGTGTGGGATGAGGTTTGTGGCGCTCTGGACCCGGCGTGGAGCGGCTGCGTCTCTGGTGTGGCTGGCAGGAGCCAGCAGGGGCTCAGTCATCCCATCTCTATCCCACTCACATGGGCCCAGAGCCACGGGCAGTGGGGGGTGAGTGAGCCCCAGCCGTGACTGCGAGCTTGATGGAGCGGGCAGCAGCTCATGTCACTGCAGCCTCTGCAGTGGGTGCAGCCCCTTCCACACCCCAGGGTGCCCCCAGCCTGCCACCACCACGGCCAGCGGGCGCTTGCTGGATTTGCTGAGCAGAGCCACAATAAGCAGGACCAGGGGCGTCCTGCCCAGGGCTGGGGGCTGGGTGACCTGCTGGCCTGGGGTACCCAAGGGCTTGAGGTAGCTCACAAGGAGCTGGCCCGGCAGCCTTTTTCAGGCATCTCTGAAGGGGCGTGGAGCGTGCTGTGCTACCTAGTCCCACCCCAGAGGCAGCTGCATTTCAGCAGAGAGGCGCTGCCCTGCCTGGCACTGCAGGAGGGTGAAGGGGGCTGTGTATACGTCGTGGGGTAGTTAAGTGGAGAAGTTCGTTAGTGCCCAGAGACCGTCAGCTTGGGTCCCATGGAAACGGCAGGCAGCGCGCTGGGCCTTCCAGCCCTATTCATGGCTTTATGCGGGGCAGAAAGGACTCTCTATTCTCCGCCTCCATTCAGGCCATGAGAGGAGCTTTCTTCCTCGCTTCCTGCACCGGCTTTTGGCTCAGCCTCCCCTCCGGTCGCTCCTGTCCAGAACGATGCTCCCTGGCATGCTCCTGGCTCGCTGCAGGGACCCCACGGGCAGGGCTTCCCGCTTGGACTGGCCTCCCCAGACCAGCTACTCGAGCTGGGCACAGTCTGGGTCAGTGCCAGCCCTGGACTGGGGTCCCGCCTACATTGGCATGGTCTGGTGCTGCCCAAGCTGGAACTGGGGGTAGCCGGGCCTGCAGGGCTCTGGGCCCAGGAGTGCCAAGGGCAGGCTGTGCAGGAGCCAGGTGGAGGCAGGAGCTGGCGTCTGCTGCAATGTGGGGGCAAGTGGGACACTGGGCGGTACTGGGTTAAATGGGCCTAATCCGGCTGATTGGGGAGGGCGGCTGGGGGGGACTGTGTCCTTGTGGGGGCAAAGCAGCCCTCATGCTCCCGGCCCTGGCAGTGGGGGGGCTGCTCTGAGCAGCAGCCGGGTCCCTGCAATCATGCCCCCCCTTCCCGCTTGCAGCTGTCCCCCTCGCTCTCACCCATCGGCACAGGCTGATCCTCAGGCCCAGCGCTGGAATTTCCCTGGCCGTCCACGGCTATTTATACAGGGGGTGGGAGAGGCCCTGAGCCTGGAACAGGGACTGGGGCATGGGGCAGAGCCCCCCAAAACCGCCAGGCAGGGCACAGCACCCCTATAGCCCGAGGAGCATGCTGCACCCCCAGAGACAGCTGCGGGGAGCAGCCAGGCTGGGGTGCACACACCCGCTAAGCTAAACTGGCCCCTTCCCCAGAGCCGCCTCGCCCCACGCCCCCCCACTCCACCCCAGCTGCTCTCCAGGCTCCTCCCTGCTCCCCGCCCTTCCCCGGGCCCTGCAACGTGACCCCAGCTCCCAGCCGCTGTTCTTGGCACGGGGGCGACTTTTCCATGACAGCAGAGCCCGGAGCTCCTGAGTGTGTCCGGTGTTCCCAGCCCTGGTTCCCGGCGAGCTCTTGCATCCCTGATGAGAGCAGAAGGGACTGGGGGGCTGTGCCCACCAGGCCAGGCAGGGCCATTCCAGGATGCACCGGGTCCTCCCATGCTCCGTCAACCCCAGCTGCCCCGGCCCACATCTTTCGGGGACCCACAGACCCTCTGGGAACGGCACCATGCAGGGCCCTGGCAGAGCAGCCTGGGCCCTGGCTGCAAGCCCAGGAGGTGGCACTTCCTGGGCATGGGCAGAACATGCCCCTGGGGTGGGGTCCTGGCTGTGCCCCAGCACGAAGGGGGAAGTGGGGGGCAGGGGATGTATTCCCTCCCTCTAGCTTGCAGCCCTGTCCCCTGGGAGTCCTGGGACAGGGCTGGCCTCTGCCCTGGCATCCCCGGGGAAGTCCAGTGCCACCCTCCTGGGCACCCCAGGGTCCGTGGGTATCATGCAGGGCGTCGAGGCCTACAGCAGCTGGCTTTGTCTCTGGCCCTTCCCCTCTGGAGGCAGCATCCGAACCCGGTCCGTGCACCCAGAGGAGCTAGGGGCTGCCAGGGGGGTTGGATGTTGAGCCATGATGCCCTCCTGGAGGCATCTCCAGACACCTTCTGTTCAGCAGAGAGAAAAAAACCCACCCCCAGCCGCCCCGGGTGGGGACCCACTGATTCTCAGCAGGGGAAACTGAGGCACTGCAAGTCCATGGTAGCGAACCCAGGAGTCCTGGCCTCAGCCCAGTGCCATGGCTGCAAGTCTTCTGAAGAGCAGTGCCACAGCCCTGGCTGGCCCCAGGCGCCAAGGCAATCCCAGTGCCGCCCTGCCAGGCCCCCCCCTGCCCGTGGTACTGGCACACGCAGGATGGCTGGGGTGGGAGGAGGACAGGCCCTCTGGGAGATTTCCCAGCCAGTCCTGTCTTTCCAGCCATGACAGCCCTGCAGCTAGCAGGGTATGGCAGCATCTTACAGAAGGGGAAACAGAGGCATGGAGCGGGGGCTGCCCTTGCCTGTGGCCTCCCTGGGTCTCAGTGGCAGGGGCAAGGCCAGATTCCACCACCTGAGTCCCAGCCCAGGGCACGACCCTTGGTCTGGGCAGGCACAGCCAGGTGGTGCCTGGCCTGGGACCTGGGCTCTCTGGGTGGAAACAGCCCTCAGCCACCACGTCCGTGCCAACCGTCTGGGGCAGCTGGGCCCAAGGGCTTCCCGAGGCTGGAGGCACCAGTGCCCAGGGTAGGGGAGCATCAGGGGGCCCAGAGCAGCAGAGACCCAGCGCCCTGGATCTGACCCGACCCCTCTGGTCTTGCTCACAGCAGGTGGAGCCGGGGTCCGGGCTGTAGTCTGCCCACAGGCTGGGGGGTCGGGCCCGGGACCCCAAGCCAGTGGGCATCAGCGACCAGCTCCTCTCCAGCCCAGGCCAGGGACTCACTCTGGCTCCTGCCCTGAGCTGCAGCAGAAAGCGGCTAATCTCAGGGCTGCTTGGAGCCCTGCAACCCCCAGCCTTAGTGTGACTGGGCTGGGGGCACTACTGGAGCAGGGCAGTACTGGGATGGACACCGGGGAAGCTGTGCACTGGACCTGTTCAGGAAGAGATTGGACCGGCCCTGGTCCGAGATGCTCCAGGCTCAGTGACGCCTGTTCTACTGTGGGCATTTCCATATTCTCATGGGTTTCCCAGGCCTCTGGGCTTTGCTGCTTACCACATGGGATCAGGAGCAAATTTTCCCCCCCTCCAGCCTTCCCTGAGGCGCTGGGTGTTGCATGCAGCCCAGGGTGGGGGTGGTGACTGGGCTGTGCCAATGCTGCTGCTGGCACCAAAGCTGGAGGGTCCTGGCTGGAGGGTCTTGACCCTCTGCTTAGGGTCAGACCAATGCTGCATTGGGGTCAGGAAGGAAATCGCCCCCATAGTCACACCGGTATGGACTGCAGAGGTAGAAGAGGGGTGGTTGCCTTCCTCTGTAGCCGGGCACGGCCTCCGCTGGGATCTCTGGAGGATATTAACCTTTTCTAGAAGCAGGATGAGGCCCCACTGTGCTGGCTCGGCGCATGCATCTGGCCACAGAGCAGACGTCCTGCTTGCACCTGGCCCAGGAGGTGAAAGCCACCTTGCCCATTGATGCCCTTGCCCGTTTAGAGAGAGTCCTGTGTGAGGGTGGTCTCCCCATGTCCTCCAGCCCGGTGGAGCTGCTGTTGGGGCCTGTGCTGCACCATCTCAGTTGACTGGAGGACACGCTTTTCCATGGTCCACTGTCACCAGCTCTACAAGCTTGTCCACTGCACACTTCATCACGCTGCCCTCGCGTCCTGCCCAGACAACTAGTGGCAGGACACCTTCGGCGAGGGCAAGGCAGATGGACCCCGGGGGCAGAGTCTGTATTCTACCCTGATCTCAAGCACCACCAGGCACCTAGGCTGGCGACTCCTCCACGGAGCTGTCGCAATGGACATGTACTTGGCATGGTTCAAGACGGCCCCCAACACATGCCCATTTGATGGGCAGAGGGAGACCCTGGCGCTCCTGGTGCTGGGGTGCACCAGGTTACAGCCCCTACACCTCTTCCTCCAGACCCTCCTGCTGAGCTGTTAGCTGCGCTGTTCCCCACGCAGGTTTCTTTTTGCACTCCCCATCCAGGGCCCCACCGAGGCCCAGGACCTCCTGCTCAAACTCCTCCTGAGCCTGGCCAAGCTGGCCATTTGGCTCACCAGGAAGGAGGCTCTGTCCAGGAGGGTCCCTGGGGACTGTGGGGCCTTTTTCCTGGGCCTGCTCTGCTCCCACCTCCGAGCAGAGTACCACTGCGCAGTAGCCACCAGCTCTCTGGCTGCCTTTGACAGTCAGCGGGCACTGCCCGGGATGCTCTGCTCGGTCCCCCCCATGGATGCACTAGTTTTGACTCTCTGACCCCACTGTCACTCCCTTGCATCATTTTTTGTCCCCATAATCAGTTGATGTCTTGGATCCCATCACTGCCCAACAGTGGCAGCCCACAGTGAACTAGTGGGCTCAAGCTCACGGACCAAGTCCTCAAATAGGTCTAGAAGCAGGATGGTGGGTGCCGCAGCCCCCCTGCTTTACCTGGGGCAGATTCGGGTGTGATGTCTGGTGCCGTGTCAGGGCTGACTGTAGTTTTGCTAAGAGGTTGAAGGATGGATTTGTCTGGGATGGTTTGGATAGGGCTGATCCTGCTTGAGGCAGGGGTTGGACTGGGTGTGATCTCTGGAGCTCCCTTCCAGCTCCCCTGCTCTGTCTCTCTGCCAGCCCAAAGAAGGGAAGGGGCAAGGAAGGTCCCCAGACATGGCTGCAGGTTGAAAGGCTGTTCCCAGGTAGATCCAGCCCTGATCTTACAGCCAGCTTGAGCAGGGCTGGGTCCCTGGGATTCTGGGGTCTGGAATGGCTCTGCCCCCCGCAACCCCCTCCAAGCTGGGACCTGCCCCCAACCTGGGTCTGTCAGTGCCAGAAGATGTCTCCAGCAACATCTGCAGTGGGGTTCAGCTGCTGGTTTGGGTCACACTGGGGGTCCTGACTGCTCCTGAGACCCCCTGACTCTGGGGCCCCTCAGCTAGTGGCATGGCGGTGGCCCCCATGGCGCTTGGGCCCGTGGGCACCACGTGATGGTGTCGCTCTCTCTCGGCAGGCGGGGCGGGAGTATTCGCCGGCGGCCACCACCTCCGAGAATGGGGGTGGCAAGAAGAAGCAGAAGGAGAAGGAGCTGGATGAGCTGAAGAAGGAGGTCAATTTGGTAAGGAGCTGTGGGGGTCCGGCCCCAGCCCTTTGGCCACAGGCACAGCAGGATCCAGGGGTGCAGTGGTTGGCCGTGGCATGTAAGGGACTCCTGGCTCCCCAGGAGGTGGAGGCTGAACGCGTTGGGGGCAGATGGGATGGACAAGGCAAGCGGGGCCTGGATGGAGCCTGGAGGTGGATGCGTGGGTCCTGGGTGGGCGAAGGGTAGATATCAGAGGCGGAGGGGTGGATCTAGACCTGGATGGATTCTGCAGCCCAGGAGGGACCGTGGATAGACAGGCCGGGGGAAAAGATGGGCAGGCTACCTCCCCCACGTGCGGGGCCTGTGCTGCCCGGGCCAGGCTGGGGCAGAGCCTGGTGCACTGCAGATATGACCTTTGGAGTGAGGCTGGTGCCAGTGTAGCTGCTGCGGGCTCCGCTGACCTTCGCCTGTGTCCCCGGCAGAACGATCACAGGCTGTCCCTGGATGAAGTGGGCAGGAAGTACGAGGTGGATCTGTCCAGGGTGAGTCAGTGCAACCGGGCTGGGCGGTGGGGACTACCCTGCCACCCAATGTGCAAAGCACCCGTTGTGCCCCCTGCCATCCAGGGCACCCACCATGTCCCCCATGCAGTGCCAAGGGCTCCTGTCAAGCCCGGTGCCATCCAGTGCCCAGAGCACCTCAACTCCCACCCTGACACTGCCTCCCAAGACAACTGGGATCCATGCTCCCAACGATGCTGAGGATGGCGCAGCCTGGGCCCTGCAGTGCAGGAGTCAGCAGTGCGGGCAGCGGGGAGCTTTGCCCGGGCCAGGGGGCCAGGGGAGCTGAGAACCTGGGTGCCTGCACACTGCCTCGTGCCCCCAGCCCTCGCCCCCCACCCAGTGCCCTCCTCTGCTCTGCCCCGACAGGGCCTGACCAACGCCCAGGCGGCCGAGAGCCTGGCACAGCATGGCCCCAACGCCCTCACGCCCCCACCCACCACCCCCGAGTGGGTCAAGTTCTGTCGCCAGCTCTTCGGGGGTTTCTCCATCCTGCTCTGGATCGGTGCCCTCCTTTGCTTCCTGGCCTATAGCATCCTGGCTGTCATGGAGGACGAGCCTGGCAACGACAATGTGAGCCGCGCGGGGCACGAGGCGGGGTTGGGGTGGGGGGGATGGAGTTGGGCAGGTCGGGGGGCTGGAGCTGCGGGGCTGGAGCCAGATAAATGTGGGGCCTGAGGTCCACAGCGGGAAGAGTAGGGGACAGGCGGGGGCCCAAGGCAGGCGAGCAGGAGCAGAGGCTGGGTCACGCCCTGCGGGATGCGGTTTGAGGCTGGGTACAAACCTTTCCGGGTGGGAGCAGCTTATCCCTCACCCTTCTCAGCCCCCCCTGGGCCCAGGCTTGAGCTCGATCCAGGTGCTCCCAAGATCGGGACCAGGGGGCAAGGGGCAGAGCTGGGGTCCCCAGCCCATTGCCAGGCAGACAGAGCCCAGGATAGCTCTAGCCTGTGCCCTAAATAGGAGCTGCGTAACCGGAGCACCCGGCCTGCCGCTGACTCCGCAGGGAGCTGCCGAATCCCAGCCCAGGGCTGCGGGGGCTGCACGGGAGCTGCTGCCCCCACGTGGTCGTGGGGGCACCGTGCTGCAGAGATCACGACCAGCAGGGGGTGCCATTCCCACCCCACGCTGCCTGGTGGCAGGGGCTCGGTAGTGGGCGTTGTCTCCCCCGATGCCCCGGCGGGTGGCTTCCCAGCCTGGCCTAGCACCGGCTCCCACGACACCCCTCCTAACTCATGGTCCTCTCCGTGAGGTCACTGTGCCACTTCCTGTCCTAATCGGCTGGCCGGCATGGCCCAACCACTGTCCGGCAGCTGCCCGTGACCCCCAGCGGCAGCCGCCTGCTAGCAGTGGGTGAAGGGAGGTCTGGCAGGAACCCGGTCCTTAATGCAGCCTCCTCTCCTCCTAGCTCTACCTGGGTGTGGTGCTGGCGGCCGTGGTCATCGTCACTGGCTGCTTCTCATACTGCCAGGAGGCCAAGAGCTCCAAGATCATGGACTCCTTCAAGAACATGGTGCCACAGGTACAGGGCAGGGCCTGGCACCCAGCACCGTTGGACCCACCAGGGGGAAGAATTTGGGTCCCTTTGCTTCCAGGAGAATCCCCACCTCCTGCTGCACTATTGGGTCTAGGAAACATAACATGTAGTGCTGAACCCACCCAGCAGGGGGCAGCGTCCCTCTCAGCCCTCCTTGGGCTCCTAACCCCCTTGGGCAGGGAGAGGGTCAGACTGGGAGCTGCAGTCAAAGCTTTGGGGCTGGAGCTGACTCTGGATCTGCCCCCGTGCCTGTAAGACAGGTCCCCTCTCTCCCCGTGGCACCTGCTCCTGTGGGTGGGGCGCTGGCACCCTCTCATGGGGGCCTGTGATGGGGCAAGCAGCTGGAAGGGGCAAGTGCTCGTGAGTTGCCCTGGAGCCTGGCGGTGCCCAGCGGGGGGCGGTGGCACGTGCTGGGGTCGGGGGCCATGCCTGACGCTGCCCCCTCCCACCCGGGCAGCAAGCCCTGGTGATCCGCGAGGGCGAGAAGATCCAAATCAACGCGGAGAACGTGGTGGTTGGGGACCTGGTGGAGGTGAAGGGCGGGGATCGGGTCCCGGCTGACCTGCGCATCATCTCGTCCCATGGCTGCAAGGTGAGAGCTGGACCCCGGGGGGTCGGCCGGCCGCGCAGTCCAGCGGGACAGACAGACAAATGCTTTTGAGGTGCCCAGAGTGGGCGGGTAGGGTTGTGGGGCTCCTGGCAGAGGGGCAGTGTCCAGAGGCCACATGGCACCGGGGCAGCTTGGAGGGAGCATCCTCTGTCCCTTTGGACCATCCCAGCCCCTCGGTGCCCAGCAGCACCATCCAACCCCCACTCTGGGGCAGGCATCTGCCTGCTTGTGCCCCCCTACACTGGTGGGGCAGGGGTAGCTGTGTGTCCAGGGCCTCAGCACAGCCCACAGCCCTCATCTCCCCATCCTGCACCCAGAGCCAGCGCCTGGCCCTACACCAGGGCTACCTCCTGAGCCATAGCCTGGCAGGATTGAGAGGCGCCAGCCTGAGGCAGGTCCCCTCTGCCCCCTTGCACCCGCCTGCCCTTCCCTGGGCAGCATCTGCCTGTGTCCCCATGGCTCGGTGCCTCCCGGCAGGTGGATAACTCCTCCCTGACGGGCGAGTCAGAGCCACAGACCCGCTCCCCAGAGTTCACCCATGAGAACCCACTGGAGACCCGCAACATCTGCTTCTTCTCCACCAACTGCGTGGAAGGTGAGGCCGTGGGGTGCTGGGGCTGCCCTGCCGTGGGTGCCGGGGACTGTCATTACCCACCGTGGCCACAGCGGGGCGGCAGACACCCAGGATCGTGGCCCTGATCCCTGCGCTCCCAGGCAGGCTGGCATGCTGTGTCTCCCATGCCCAGAGCTCAGGCCCTGGCTGCCTGCAGGCAGGACAGACAGCTTGGATGGACAGACAGCTGCGGTGCCCAGCACATGGGGGCCTGATCCTGCCCTGTTGAGGCAGCCTGCTCTGGTGGTGGGGGGGTTTGATCCCACTCAGGGTGGGGCTGAGGCTTGCCAAGCTCACTGAACGGGCTGGCCAGCAGTTGCGGGGAGCTGGGGCCTGGAGACAGCCCCGCAGCCTGCTTGAGCCAGGATCCCCTAGGACACTCTTGGGGTGCCCCGGGTCCCTTGACCCAGTGGCTGCCCCCCAGCCCCTGCCAGTCCCATGCAGGGGGATCTGTTCCCTCCCATCCAGCCCCCCACC
>NW_005843255.1:209848-214850 GCF_000455745.1 Alligator sinensis | reverse complement strand
CCTCCAGTCCAGCCCCAGACCCCTGACCCCTGTCCCCTCCCTGCCGGCTGCAGGCACCGCGCGGGGCATCGTCATTGCGACAGGCGACCGGACGGTGATGGGGCGCATCGCCTCGCTGGCCTCGGGGCTGGAGGTGGGTCGCACTCCCATTGCCATGGAGATCGAGCACTTCATCCACATCATCACGGGCGTAGCCGTCTTCCTGGGCCTCTCCTTCTTCATCCTTTCCCTCATCCTGGGCTACACCTGGCTGGAGGCCGTCATCTTCCTCATTGGCATCATCGTCGCCAACGTCCCAGAGGGACTTCTGGCCACCGTCACGGTAGCCGGCTCTCCGGGTAGCGGGCTCTCCGGGTAGCGGGCTCTCCGGGCTGCAGTGGGAGGGAGGATCCAGACCCACACATGAGTCGGCAGGACCAAGAACCAGCCCTGAGTCTTGCTGCCAGCATGGGCCTGATGCAGTGCAGTGCAGTGAGATCTGGGCCTCACTGCACGTGATGCAGTGCTGGGAAATCTGGGTCTCGCTGCCAGTGCAGGCGTGAGATAGCGCTGAGAGATCTGCGCTTCACTGCCAGTACTGAGCATGATCCAGGGCAGTGAAACGTAAGCCTCGCTGCCAGTGCAGGCATGAAGCAGTGCCAGGAGATCTAGGCTTCACTGGCAGGGCTGGGCATGATCCAGGGAAGTGAGATGTGAACCTCACTGCCAGTGCAGGTGTGATGCAGTGCTAGGAGACCTGGGCATCCCCGGTGGTGACCCCCTCCCGCCCCCAGGTGTGCCTGACGCTGACGGCCAAGCGCATGGCGCGCAAGAACTGCCTGGTGAAGAACCTGGAGGCGGTGGAGACGCTGGGCTCCACCTCCACCATCTGCTCAGACAAGACGGGCACCCTCACGCAGAACCGCATGACTGTAGCCCACATGTGGTTTGACAATCAGATCCACGAGGCCGACACCACTGAGGACCAGTCTGGTGAGGGGGGCTGCTGCCACTGCCTTTGCAACAGAGCTGGGGTCAGGGCAGGGGCATGGCCAGGGAGCAGGAGCAGGCGGTGGGCAAGGGGCAGTGTGGCAGGGGTGACCGGAGGGTGGGCTGCAGGGGGTGGCAGCCGGTAGGGGCGCTGCGGGCAGGAGCACTGGCAGGGCAGCCCCTGGTCGCTGCGACACTGGCTCTTGCAGCGGGTGCTCACCAGATGGATTTGCACAGGTGCCACCTTTGACAAGCGCTCGCCCACCTGGGCAGCCCTGGCCCGCATCGCCGGCCTCTGCAATCGTGCCGTGTTCAAGGCAGGCCAGGAGAACGTCTCCATCTCCAAGGTAGGTGGCATCCAGCGTGGCCGCTCCCGGGCATGCCGGCCACAGCCCCGCCCCAGCACCACCAGCGTCCCTGCACCCTGCTGGAGGGGCACCTCCCCTCCTCCAGCCAATGCCTGGCCTTCCTTCCCTCCCATTGGCCATGGTCCCGCCCCACCTCACCTCCCATTGGTCATCACCTGGCCATGCTTCCCCTCCCATTGGCCACATTCCTACCCCACTTCACTTCTCATTGGTCATCACTTGACCATGCTTCCCCTCCCATTGGCCACAGTTCTGCCCCACTTCACCTCCCATTGGTCATCACCTGCAGTGCTGCCCCACCTTGTCTCCCATTGGCTATCACCTGGCCAGGTCTCCCTTCCTACTGGCCACAGTCCTACCCAACCTTGTCTCCAATTGGTTATCACCTGGTCATGTTTCCCCTCCCATTGGCCACTGTCAGACTCCATTTCCCCTTCCATTGGTCATCATCTAGGCATGCTGCCGCTCCCATTGGTCATAGTTCTGCCCAGCTTCACCTCCCATTAGGTCTCCCCTCCCATTGGCCATGGTATTGCCCCACCTCACCCTCCATTGGCCATCACCTGGCCATGCCTCCCCTCCCACTGGCCACGCCACAACCTACCTCCTCTGCCAATGGGTCATGGCATCACCCCTATGTCCCTTCCTACTGACCACCCCCGGCCCTCTAGGAGACCCCTGCCCCCCACCTGTAGTAGCTCTAGGGCCCTGAGGCGCCCTCCCGTGCCCCAGCCTGTGGCATCCCTGAGTCTCCCGGGCATGCTGATGGTCTGTGCCCTGGCAGCGGGACACGGCAGGCGATGCCTCAGAGTCAGCCTTGCTCAAGTGTATCCAGCTCTCGTGCGGCTCTGTCAAGAAGATGCGGGACAAAAACCCCAAAGTGACCGAGATCCCCTTCAACTCCACCAACAAGTACCAGGTGGGCTGGGTGCAGCGGGACCCAAGCTGGGCTGTGGGCAGTGGGAGCAACTGGGTACAGGGCAGCAGGAGCAGCCCCAGAGCTGTGCTGGGCAGGGACTGGAGTCAGGGCACGGGTCTGTGCGCAGAGCTAACGTGTGTGCCCGGGTGCCGTGCCTTGCAGCTCTCCATCCACGAGCGGGAGGACGACCCTGAGGGCTACATACTGGTGATGAAGGGGGCCCCTGAGCGCATCCTGGACCGCTGCTCCACCATCCTGCTGCAGGGCCAGGAGCTGCCCCTGGACGAGGAGCTGCGCGATGCCTTCCAGAATGCCTACCTGGAGCTGGGCGGGCTGGGCGAGCGCGTGTTGGGTGAGGGCCCGGGTGGGGGGCAGGAGGTGGTGCTGGGGGAGCAGTGACCCCATGTGCAGGGCACGGGGCCTGCCTGAGCAGCAGGTGGGCATCTGCTCGGGTGCCCGTGCCCTGATGCCCACTCTCCACCCCAGGCTTCTGCCACCTCTACCTTCCCAATGACCAGTTCCCGCGTGGGTTCAAGTTCGACTCCGACGAGGTGAACTTCCCCATCACCAACCTCTGCTTCGTGGGGCTTATGTCTATGATCGACCCACCCCGGGCAGCTGTGCCTGACGCGGTCGGCAAGTGTCGCAGCGCCGGGATTAAGGCACGTGTCCGCATGGGGATCTGTGCAAGGGGGGCTCCCATGGGGGTGGGAAGGATGGGCATTCTGGGCTAGTGACCTTGTACTAGTGCATACCTGAGTGTGCAAGACAGCAGGCGTGGGAGAGGAGCAGAATCCAGGAGTCCTGCTGCCCAGCCCCTCTGTACTGCACCCACGAGACCCCACTCTTCTCCTGGGAATAGAGGCCAGGAGTCCTGGCACCCAGTGCCCACAAGGCCTGATTCTTCCTCCAGAGCTGGGAGCAGAACCCAGGAGTCCTGGTGCCCAGCCCTGTCCCCTTGTTGCAGCCCCTGCCCCCTCCCGTGGTGACACCATGTGGCTTTGCCCTTTCCAGGTGATCATGGTGACTGGTGACCACCCCATCACGGCCAAGGCCATTGCCAAGGGCGTGGGCATCATCTCTGAGGGCAACGAGACAGTGGAGGACATCGCTGCCCGTCTCAACATCCCTGTCAGCCAGGTCAACCCCAGGTAGGTCTGGCCCCAACCCCCACCTGGTCCCCATCCGGCCCCAGAGCTCTCATGGCACCCTCTTGCCTGCAGGGAGGCCAAGGCCTGCGTGGTGCACGGCTCCGACCTCAAGGACATGACATCGGAGCAGCTGGACGAGCTCCTCAAGAACCACACAGAGATTGTCTTTGCCCGCACCTCCCCACAGCAGAAGCTCATCATCGTGGAGGGCTGCCAGCGCCAGGTGGGTCTGCGGCCCCCCTGCCCAGTCAGGGCACCCCATCACCTCCCCCTGGAGCTGCCCAGCCCTGGCCCACCATTGGGCCCGGAGTAGCCTCCCACTCCCTGCCATGGGGCACCTGCCCCTCCAGGATCTACGTCCACTGCACTAGGGGTAGAGCCAGGGATTGTAGGATAGGTACCTGGCAGAGGTAGTACAATAGGACTGTTTGTCTTTGTCAGGGTCGTGGGCTTAAAGCCCACCACATTACTTAGTAGCCCCTACTAATTGGGGGGCTAAAGGGGATAAGGACAACTGATTTTGGGGGACAAAAAAATGACAAAAGGATGTGCAGGTGGTCAAAGGGTCAAAAAGAGTGCACTCTTGGGGGAGACTGAGCAGAGCACCCCAGACAGTGCCCACTGACTCTCAAAGGCAGCCAGAGAGCCAGCGGCTACTGCCCAGTGGTGCTCCACTCGGAGATGGGAATGTAGGAGGCCCAGGAAAACGGCCCCATAGTCCCCAGGGACCCTCCCAGCCAGAACCTCCTTCCTGATAAGATAGATGGCCAACTTGGCCAAGGCCAGGAGGAGGTTGACTAGGAGGTCCTGGGGCTTGGTGGGGCCATGGATGGGGTGTATGGGGCAGTGCATAGGAAGGAGGGGGCCAGGGTGGGCTGTGGGCAGAGTGGAGCCCAGGCTCCCTCCTCTATTGCTCACCAGACCCTGCCCTGGAGCGTGGGGGAGCTGTGAACTGTGCCCACAGGCACAGGGGAAAGGGCTTTGCTTCAACCACTGGAGCCCCTTTGCTCCCCTGGATCCCTTCCTGGGGACAGGACCCCATGATCCTACTCCTTCCTCTCTAGGAGTGGGACCCAGGAGTCCTGTCCTTCTCCCCCAAGCCCCAACACCAGCCCCTGCTGCCTTGGGGCTCCAGAGCTATCCCACAGCTCAGCCCTCTGGGTGGGGGCTGCTCTGCCCCCACCAGCTGTGTGCGCCACAGGGCAGACATAGGAACGCAGCTGGGTGCCAGTCCCAGACCCGACCCCACAGCATCCCTGGGCCAGGGCTGGCACCCCCAAGTCCTGGCCCTTCCTGCTGCCCCCCAGCACTGACCCTCCCTCCCACAGGGCGCCATCGTGGCGGTGACGGGGGATGGTGTGAATGACTCGCCGGCACTGAAGAAAGCCGATATCGGCATCGCCATGGGCATCGCTGGCTCTGACGTCTCCAAGCAGGCAGCTGACATGATCCTCCTGGATGACAACTTTGCCTCCATTGTCACCGGTGTCGAGGAAGGTGGGGCGGGGGGCAGAGTGCCCAGGTGGGGGAGCAAATGAGGGTGCCTAGGCTGTGTGTGGGGGGCTGACATCTCCTGAACCATGACCCACACCCCC
>NW_005843255.1:200025-209804 GCF_000455745.1 Alligator sinensis | reverse complement strand
TGCCCCTCTGCCCCTCCCCCCCCACGTGGCCTGTGCAGGCCGCCTGATCTTCGACAACCTCAAGAAGTCGATCGCCTACACACTGACCAGCAACATCCCCGAGATCACGCCCTTCCTGCTCTTCATCATTGCCAACATCCCTCTGCCCCTGGGCACCGTCACCATCCTTTGCATTGACCTGGGCACTGATATGGTGAGCAGCATGGGGGTGGGAAGTGGGGAAAGGCATGGGGTGGCAAGCCTGGAGGGAGGGAGGGATGGATGGATGGATGGGCAATTGAATGGGTGGATAGAGAGATGGATGGGCAGATGGATGAGTGGATGGACAGACAGATGAACAGATAGGGGAATGGGTGGATGGAGGGAGGGAGAGTGGGTGAGATGGATGGATGGACAGGTATATGGGGGTTGGAGACATGGACAGACAGGTGTATGCATGGATGGATGAACAGCTGGATGGATGGGCTGCAGGGTGATGATAGATGGACACATGGGTGGATGAGGTGGATAGATGAATGAACAGGCAGGTGGATGCATGGACAGCCAGATGGATGGATGTACAGATGGACAGACAGGGCTGCAGGGTGATGATGGATAGGTGGAGGGGATGGATGGGCGGATGAACAGGCAGACAGGCAGGTGGACAGGTCTGTATGGGGGCTGATGGACCGAGGCACGTCTGGACAGACAGCCTGCTGCTCTTTGGAGCTTGTGACCCCAAGCAGGTAGGGCCCCAGGAGGCCACTGGGAAGGTCGTCCCATCTCCCTCCCCCTGACACCCCTGAGGACACCCCAGTCCTGCCGCACAGCCCTGGCCTGGCCCCATCCATGGCCCAGGCAGCACCTGAGAGCTGCACCCCACCGCTTGGGCCCCTTGCCTGGAGGTGACTGGGTTGGTTGGGGTGCCCCCTGTGCCCCACATGACCTTTGCTCTCCACCAGGTCCCCGCCATCTCGCTGGCCTACGAGGCGGCCGAGAGTGACATCATGAAGCGGCAGCCACGCAACCCCAAGACAGACAAGCTGGTGAACGAGCGGCTCATCAGCATGGCCTATGGGCAGATCGGTGAGTGGGCAGGGGCGCCACACTGCAGGGCATCCCTGCGCCCAGGTGCACCTGCTGCAGAAGGGGCATCATCTCCGTCAGACACGGCAGCCCCCACTGTTCGCTCCTCCCTTCACCAGCTTGCACCAGGGCTGGTCCTGACCTCGTGGCTGACTCGGGCATGGCAGGGCACAACCCTCAGGCCTGGCGTTGCCCAGCTGGGGAACAGCTGGACTAGCTCCTGGGAAGGGGAACAGGCAGCTGGACAATGGAGCAGGGAGACACAGAGGGAAGGATCCTTAACATGGCCCTGAGCTCCACTCTGCCCTCTGCCCCAGGCATGATCCAGGCGCTGGGCGGGTTCTTCACCTACTTTGTGATCCTGGCCGAGAACGGCTTCCTGCCCTGCACGCTGCTGGGCATCCGCCTGGACTGGGATGACCGCTCCACCAATGACCTGGAGGACTCCTACGGGCAGGAGTGGGTAAGTGTGGCCCAGTGCCAGGGGGCAGGGTGGGCTGCCCTGGAGTTCCCAGGGGGAGGGAGCAGCTTGGCCTCTGCCCCATGCCTGGAGCCAGGCCCCACCATCTGGCGCATCCCGCGCACCCTGGTGCTGAGTGCCCTGTGCCCACAGACCTACGAGCAGCGCAAGGTGGTGGAGTTCACGTGCCACACGGCCTTCTTCGCCAGCATCGTGGTGGTGCAGTGGGCTGACCTCATCATCTGCAAGACTCGCCGCAACTCCGTCTTCCAGCAGGGCATGAAGTGAGTCAGTGCAGGGAGCCCTGGGCAGGGTCTGGGGGTCTGTCCCCTCACACCCGGGCCCTGTTTGGTGAACTCATGGTGCCATGCTGCAGGGCAGGGTGGGGTCAGTTGGGGGCACTCTCCCTGCCAGTCCTGGTGCCCACATGGCACGGTGGGTGTCGTGGTCTCAGCTGAGCCCTGAGGCATCAGCTCTGATCTCCCCTCCTCTCTGGGAGAAGCTGCGGGCTCCAGCCCATGCCTGCCCACACCCCTGCTGGGGGCTCTCAGTGCCCCGGGGATGCCACGGGAAGTGACCTGCCCTGGGAGGCACACGGGGGTTTGGGGCTGGACCCCGCTGGCATCGGGTTGGTGTCTCCTGCAGGAACAAGATCCTGATCTTTGGGCTGCTGGAGGAGACAGCGCTGGCCGCCTTCCTGTCCTACTGCCCTGGCATGGGCGTGGCGCTGCGCATGTACCCACTCAAGTAAGTGCCGTGGGCAGGGCCAGGCTGCTGCAGCCAGGAGATGGGACTGGCTCCTCCCGGCAGCTCTGCCAGGGCCCAGAGCAGGGTTGGTCCATGGGCAGGGCTGCCCCTGGCTTGGCCAACCCTTGGCAGTACAACGGGCAGCAGGACTTGCTCGGGGGTGGGTCTTATGGGGCTCTCCCTCCCACGGTGTCACCCTAAGTGCTGTGCACAACAGCCACCCCAGCGCTAGCCACAGGGTGCCCTCCCCTCATCCCCCACAGTGCCTGCAAGGGGCACGGTCCCTAATGCACCCCCTCTCACACACAGTGCTTGCTGGAGGCACAGTCCCTAATGCCCCCATTGCCCCCTGTGGGCACAGTCCCTAATGCCCCCACCACCCCCTGGGGATGCCATCCCATATGTGCCCACACTGCCCTCTGGCAGTCCCTGATGCACCGTCCCCCGCAGGGTCACCTGGTGGTTCTGCGCCTTCCCGTACAGCCTGCTGATCTTCGTCTACGATGAAGTGCGGAAGCTGATTATCCGGCGGTACCCAGGCGGTGAGCGTCGGCCCCGCACTCCTGGGCTTTGCGGCCCTCACGTGGGCAATGGGGGCAGCCTCCAGCACGGAGCCCGCTGGGTGCCCTTGGGTTGGGCAGCCACGGGGCTCAGTCCCTGCAGACCCCTCATGGCTCCCAGCAGAGGGGTAAGGCTCCCAGCCTGTGGGCAAGGCTGCTTGAGTCTCCAGGGAGCTGGGCCAGGGGGAGGCAGGTGCTGGGCAAGCAGTCTCCCCCCATGGCATTACGGTGCCCAGGCTGCCCTGGAGCTGGCACATGCCCAGGTCCATCTCTCTCAGGCCCTGCTGGCCTGACCTGTGAACTGCATGGGTGATGCAGGGGCAAAGGGTGCTGAAGCCCCGGGGTCAGACGCTGCTCAGGTCCCAGCATGTGGTGCTGGGCAAACCGGGCAGGTGGCTGCATCTCCTGCTGTGCCCCCCCAGTGCCGGCAGTGGCACCATCACTGACAAGCTTCTCTCTCTCATTTGCTTTGCCAGGCTGGGTGGAGAAAGAGACGTACTACTGAGCCCCAGCCAGGGCGGCCACACCGAGCCTCCCTGTGGCCTGGGGAGCTCTGGATCGGGACCGCCTGGCAGCTTCGGGGTGGGGTGGGGCTGGGGGGGTCCGCATTGCACGCTGTCCTGTAGATTAACTTGTAACCTTTCACCATAGGCACTAACCCCGCTGGGACGGGACGGGATGGGGCAGGGCTCCCCCAAGGGCCCTCACCCCAGAGGGGGCAGCTTGGGGGGGCAGGGGGAAGGGTGGGCACAGGGGTGTGAGGAGGGAGCCATGGCACGGGTGTAGCCCCCAAGACTCAGTTCTGCCCTGCTCCTGCGAGGCCCCATGGTGCAGCAGCCCTGAGCCAGGGTTGGGGGATTAGGGGGCACCTGGAGTCCTGGTTCAGGGGGGAAGCCAGGGCAGGACGGGGCCTGGCAGCCTCTGGCCCCACCCGGACACTGGCAAGGACAGGTCAGTGCCCCTGCCAGGGCTGTGTCCCTGCAATCTGTTCTGGGCATCAGGAGTGGGGGCCCAGTCCCTGCACTGGGGGAGGAGGTGATGGGGGGACAGGGCCCTGATCCCTGCTCTGGGGGGCTGGGAGGGGGCCAGCCCTGGTCCCCACTTTGGGGGACCGTGGGGAGGGCTGGGACCCCAGGAGCCGGCACCTTGTAGGTTTGGAGAGATGCAATAAAAATCCTGTAACCGATTCCTGCCCGAGCTCCTTCCCCCATGCCCACAGCCCAGGGGGCAGGGTATGAGCCCCGGGCTTCGGCCTCAGGCCGCCCAGGTATCTTCCTTCTGCCCTAAGGAGAGCAGGGGGCCCCAGGGGATGGTGGAAGGGCATGGTCCCTTGGTCAGGACATCCCAGCAGGTGCCCACCATGGTCTGCTCTGCCCAAGGCGTGGCGGTGGCAGGGCTGCATATCCCTGTGGCGGGCCTGTAGGGGATGCTCCTTTCCTGAGACACCCGCCTTACTGTGTCCTACCAAAAACTAGGCTTTGGAGGACTCCTCAGGGGCTCCAACTTCTGACCAACCCCCTTCCTAGAGCACACCCGCAAGCCTGGGGTAACCGCTGCCACCACCCAGGGTCTGGCCATTGCTTGGGGCTGTGCCCCCTGGGGTGTACAAGCCCTGTAGACCTTGAGGGTGCTTAACCCACTGCAAGATCTTGGGGTGCTTCCCTTTGACCTGAAGCACAGAAAGTAGCCTCCCTTAGTCAGCCGAGCCAAGGGAATAAAAAGGCGTGCCCAATCCCTCTCAAGCATGTACCCCAAAGCTGATTATAGCAGATGGCTTTATTGGGTAGAGAGGGAAGGCTTGGGGAGGGGTACGAGTCAGAGAAGCCTCAGAAGAAAATCCCAGAGCAAACAGAAAGGGCTTGCTAGCCTTTTGACAAGCGACTGAAGCCCTAGATTGTAACTTCCCTGCTACTTGTCATGTAAGTTATTCACAATTCTGTCCAGGGGCTGACTGAGCCGGCTCTACAGGCCGCATGGCTTGCTGGGTGTCCCCAAAACATGGCTCCCCCCCCTCCTTCCAGGAAGAAGGGACCTTATATATCCTTGACATGACTTCATCACTAAGTTCCCACTACAAACCAGTATCCTCAGACCACGGCTGATGCCGGCTGGTCAGTTTGAAAAATGTCACCAACCTCAGGTGAGGTTTTAGGGTTACGCGGGACAGCGGGGAGAGTGAGCTCCCCCCTCCCTCAGGAATGTCTCAAGCCAAGGTCACAGCTCAGAGGTAGATGGCGAGAGGGGCTGCCTGATTACAGCAGTGGGGCAAACTGGGGAGGGGACTCCTCCACAGTCCTGAGTGGCCCGATGGTGGGGTGGAGTGTGTGCTATGGGGCAGGTCTCAGTGCCCCCAACCCCAGGGCCACGTGCCAGCCCTGCCAGCAAGGGGGACAGGGAATGCCCAGCTCCCTTGCACCACAGGAAGGGCAGGGGGTGGGTCTGTGCCCGGCCTGCTGGGTGGAGGGCAGTGAGGAGGAGGTGGGGGGAAGCAGAGACCTGGAGGAGCATGGGGTTGAGGGGTAGACTTCGGGGCATGGACCTTTAAAAAAAATTTTTTTTTTAAGAAATGTTTTGTGTGCCAAGCCAAATCAGCCAAATCCTTGAGTCAGTCCAGAACCATCAGTGGCCCTACAACCGGCAAACTTCCCCCACCCCCACCAGGGGCTTCAGATGTTTCCAAATCCTTTGGCAGGCATCCTACATGTGGGACCAAGCCTCCAGGCTTGGGGTTTGGATGGCCCCAAAGTTGTTTGGATGCCCCCAAGTTTCTCCTGCCCTCAGCCATATGGCCATAGGAGCAACCTGGGGAGGAGCCTCCCATTTCCATAAAGTGGGCTTTAAGCCCCAACACCTCAGTGGGTACTAAACCACGCCAGAACAATTTTCCTCAGGAATGCTTAAGAACTGCCTTCCTGGACCCAGTTACATGGTGTGTCCCCTGCCAGGTAAGTATTTGGGGCATGGACCTGCAGAAGGCTCATGGAGGCATCACCAGCATCTTGCCTGCTGGGCCAATCCAGCACCTGCCCAGTGGTGTGTACCCCACCCCGGGCACGGGGTGCCCCCTGGCAGCCATGGGGAGAGTCTCTGCCCGCATGGGCAGCAGCCAGGAGAGTCCAGCTCGGGGTCAGCAAAAGGGGCTGGAGCCCGGGGGGTGGTATGGGCCGGGGTGCAGCGAGCCAGGGCCCTGGCATTTCACACCCATCAAAATAACGGCAGCTGCCTGGCCCCAGCCACCCACTATAAATAGCACGGGTCACAGCTTGCTTTAAAGATGGAGGCTTCCCACTGCAGGCGGCCCATGCCACCTGTGTGCCACCTCTGAGGGCACCTGGAGCCCCCTCCCCACCTGCCCTGCTGGCCTCTGAGTCATCTGGGCAGGATTAAGCCCCTTTGCTCCTCACATCCCTGCTGGCCGCAGCAATGTCCAGTTCCTCTCAAGCATCACAGACCTCCCCCATGCTGGGCACGCTCCATCCACTGCTACAATGCAGCTGCTTCTGGGGTGGAGCACCTCCACCATGCCACACAAAGCAGAGCAGGAAGCAGCTATCCCTGTGGTCCGGGGGTGGAGATATTGTTTTGTTCTGAGATCAATGCCACACATGGGGGATAAATCAGGCAAGGGCTGGGATGGACGAACATGGGGCTATCACAAGAGGCCATGCTGCTGCTGCAGGGGACAGGCTAAGCTGGCCCCTGGGAAGGGGCTTTGCAGCCACCATCCATACCGGCTACTTGGAACGGGCCAGTGCAGCCGGAGCCAGGATCTGCTCTTGCCAAAGGATCAGGAGCAGGGATGCCCCATGCCACCGGGGATCTGAGAGCACAGACAGCAGGGCCTTGCTTTGGGGCATGCCCCGACAGCCAGCTGTGAGGGGCCGGGGACCGAGTTTCCTGCCTCGTGCAGAAGAAGAGGGGTCACAGCCCTCAGTCTCTGCAGGGCATTTGGCGGGAGCTCTGGGGTCCTGCCAGAGGGCAGCAGCCCACTGCAGCTGCCCAGCCCCTGTACCCTGTCCACCCCGAGCCCCAGCTGTGCTCCACAAGTGGTGCATCACCTCTCGCCAGGAGGCAATCATGGCCCCTTTCTCCAGCCCTTGGGGAGGGCCGTGGCAGGCCACCCTGCTCAGACCTGAGCCCTGTATGACTGACTGCACTTCCAGGGTGCCCCTCGTGATGGTCTCTGGGTGTCTCCCCAGAAGTGAACAGAAGACCCCTGTGACTGCAAACTCCTCTCTCATCCAAGTCCCCCAGCCCGGTGCTCCTAGCCTGCCCTCTCAAGATGTCTGGGGCAAGCGGAGGCAGCTCCGTGTCAGTGCCAGGTTCCCCCAGCCCTCGTGGCTCAGAGCAGATGTGTCTCTTCTCAGAGGCTCTGGTCCAGCAAGCATTCAGCTGCCCCCTGCGAGGCTCCGGCGCAGCCTGGTGCACTCCCAGGCATGACATGAGGGCAGGCTTCAGGCTCAGCCGTACCAGATGCCAAACTCACCTGGGAATCTGTGGACATGAGGCACTGAGGGACTTGCAAGGATCTCAGGTTTCTATTGCACCAGCGGGTGCCTAAACCCCTTTGGAAGCTCAGTCCTGGGTTACTGGGGGAGCAGAACCCACAGCATAGAGCCCCTAGTCACCCTGGCACCCCCACCCAGTGTGCCCACTGACCCTGAAGGCTCAGGGCACTACTTCATGACCAGTCCTACTCCCTGCGTCTGGCCTCAGTTGCCTTGTGGGTTTGCAATGAAAGCAGTGCCATTTCCCCTGAATTGGGCCTGGAAAAAGCCAAGGGGTAGTTCTCTGCTGCTGGAAAACTGATGGGCCGGAAAGCATCTGCACACCCTGGGGGGTGGTGAGGAAAGGAGGGGAAAATGGGGGTGAAACAGCAGTGGGAGGAATCCCGGGGCCCAGTCCCTGCATTTCTGAGCAAGAAGGGCTGCAGATGGTGCCCGATTGCTGGCCCCCAGCAATTGAGGGGCAGAGGCACCAGGGCAGCGTGGCCGTGTAGGACAGGAAGTGAAGCAGAACGCATGTCCTGAACAGCCCACGGATCGAGAGACAGCGACTGGCATCGTCCCAGGCAGCGAGTACCTCATGCCACATGGCAAGGGACTGAAAGACGAGCTGTGACTCTGGAAGCCCTCCTGGGCCCCCTGCTCAGCACCCCAGGGACCTCAACCCCTCCGGCTCCCTGTCACTCCCCCAGGGGGTCTGAGAAGGGACCATGCCCCTGTGGAGACACACATGCCACCCTCCACAGGCAGGGGCCCCAAACTATGCCCCTACACCCATACAGCAGCACAGCACATGGGGCAGACGCAGGGAGCAAAGCATCCCCTATGGGTCCCTGCCCTTTGCCATGCTGCCACCCAACCAGCTGCGCCACCTGCTTCCCCTGCCTGCAGCACAGCACCCCAAGGTGCCAAGGTGGGGAATGGGATGCCTCCTTGACCCTGGGCTGGGGGGAAGCTCTCCAGGCCTGCAGGCAGCCAGTGGCCCCAAGCACAGGACATGACAGTGGGCTTAGAGCTGCTGTAAAGGGCTGGAGCCTTTGAGCTGCAGAGGATGGTGCTGGATTCAGGCAGAGGCAGGCACCTGGCAGAGCGGGGGGCGCATAGCTAGCTGGAGCCACCTGCCCTGCGGGAGGAGGTGGGGGAGAGTGCAAGGGCATTGCGGGGCTGCCAGGACCCATGGATTTGCCCCATGCCCCAGCCCAGGGCATTACACCGGTCCTGCCCTGCAGCGCATGTGCGTGTGGTCAGGGCAACCATGGAATAACCAGCTGTCCCGGGGGGAAGCAGCTCTCTCTAGTGGTTATTGCAGGGGCTAGAAGCCAGGATGCCTGGGTTGCATCCCTGGCTCGGGGTGGGGTTGGTGTCTAGTGGTTAGAGCACGACAACTGGGCTCTATCCCTGGATCTGGGAGGGGCAACGTGGTTAGAATAAGGGGGCCTGGGAGTCAGGATGCCTGGGTTCAAGTTCCCAGCTCCCAGGGGGCCAGCGGTCTGAGACCAGCTGGGGCTGCAGAACGGAGCGAATTCTCCTCGGCTTGGGGGGGTGACGCAGCCCTCAGCCCGCGCCCGGGGCTGTGCTATCTGGGGCGCCAGGGCCGGCTCCATCCCCCGCGCTGACAGGCAGCATTCCCCGGGCGGGTGCAGCCATGGGAGCTGCTGAGTCTGCAAACCCAAAATAGAGGGCGGGGGGGGGTAGGGAAGGAGGTGGAGGAAGAGGAGGAGGCCAGAGGCAGGCAGGAGGCAAGAGGCCTCCCAAGGAGCCAGAGCTCCTAAGTGCTACTCAGGTTTCGCTCCAGGTTTCAATATCCAGCACGGTTTAAAAATAAGGAGCCCCAGACTCAGGGTCATTCGAAACCGGGACCGGCACCAGGGGACAGGGCAGGACGGGTGTCCAGGCTGGGAAGAGGTGAAAGGGGCCTGCCCCCAGGGCTGGACAGCGCCTGGGCTCAGACACAGCCAGGGCCCCGAGTCCCCATACTCCACATCCCATCCCACTGCCTCCCCCGTCTCCCCTAGGCGCCCCTATCAACCTGCGGTTCACGTCACGTGTGTACTCGGTGCCCTCGCTGAAGCTCCCATGTGCTCTGGCCAGCTTTCAGGACAAGCCATGTCATTGCCAGGTGCCACGTGTGACATGCTGAAGTCACACATGTCGCAAGAGCATGTGAGCAAGAGCCACATGTGATGCTCATGGGGGCCACATGCATCCCTGCCACGATAAGTTGACTCAGAGGATGTCAGGGCCACAGGTGTCACACTACAGTCACATTTCCCATGAGGCATGGCAATAGCAAGAGCAGCGGCGGGCAATTATTTTGGGTGGAGGGCCGCTTACTGAGTTTTGGCAAGCCATCGAGGGCCACATGACAGGCAGCCAGGGGCAGATAAATATTAATTTTCTAAATTTTTTAGGGGCCCCGTGGGCCAGATAGAATGGCCTGGT
>NW_005843255.1:181843-199873 GCF_000455745.1 Alligator sinensis | reverse complement strand
AAGAGCAGCGGCGGGCAATTATTTTGGGTGGAGGGCCGCTTACTGAGTTTTGGCAAGCCATCGAGGGCCACATGACAGGCAGCCAGGGGCAGATAAATATTAATTTTCTAAATTTTTTAGGGGCCCCGTGGGCCAGATAGAATGGCCTGGTGGGCCGCATCCGGCCCGCAGGCCACATTTGGCCCGCCCCTGGGCAAGCGGGTCACCTGTGCCAGGTGACCCACAGGGGAGCTACACATGAATCCTGATGATGCACACCAGGGCCCGCTCATCATATCCATAAGGTGGCCACAAAGCACTTGTAAGCAGCGCTGACATGTCGGCCACATCACGGCTGAGAGACTCATACCATTAGAGCCCCCTCCCTTCCTGTCTGGCTCCCAGTTCCTCCTCCTCCAACCCAATAGACCCCACTCCCCTTCTGGAGCCAAGACTAGACCCAGGTGTCCTGACTCTCCATCCTGTGCCCTAATACCCAGCCTCAGTGAGCCATGGCATGCCCTGATCCAGGTGGCAAAGCACCCAGCAAACCCAGAGCTTGGAGGGGCCAGGGTGACCGTAGGAAGGGCCTGGGTCACCACATGGGCAGAGACTGGGGCTCCCAGCACCTGTGCCTTGTGAACCGGTGACACGGGGGAGAACGTGGACCTCAGGGAGCAGCTATGGGGCATGGACGCTACAGCCGGGACACCCAGCACTCCCTGGCTCATCCTGGGGTAGAGCTGCGGCAGGCAGGCAGACAGACCTTGTCCACATGGGGACACTTGTAAATTGGAACAACCCTCGGAAGTGACTTAAACCACATTCACCTCCTGTGAGGGCACTTGTACTTCAAGTCCAAGTGACCTCCCTTCTGTTTGTTTCCCTCTCTTCCAAACTGAATGAAGGTCCGTCAAACTAAGGCCACTTAATTGCTCAATAAGAGTGTCTACACAAGGGACTAATGCGGCTCAGCTAATCCACTTTAAACTCCCACCTTTAATTCAGGTTATCTTCCCTATCTCGCTGTGTGGACAAGCCCAAAGATGTGCACGGAGCCAAGGTGTTAGGGTGGTAGAGAGAAGTGTTAGGATGGATGGAGGGAGGGAGGGATGGATGGGCAGATGGTGGGATGAAAGGGTGGTTCCTGCAGCTGGCTGGAGAGAACATGCCCACGGTACATGGCCAGGGGCTGATGCCCCATCATGACACAGCCCACCAGATAGCCACAGAGCAGCCCAATGGGGGTGTCTGGGAGCCAGTCCCACCTCCCAGTAGTGGATCAGCTCACGGGAAAAGAGCAGGGCCCTGATTGTGGCCATTGGGAGACTCTAGTCTAGGAACCCAGCATGACATAGGCAGGGGCACAGCCAGGGGTCCTCATGGTGCTTGCTGCAGGCCTCTCCATGCCAACCAGCTGGGCTCAGCTCAGCTCAGCTGCAGGCTCTGGCGCTGCTTGTCAGCTAAGGGCATGGCCCTGTGGTCAGTGCGAGGGCAAGGGCACAAGCTGGGCCGAGACTGGAAGCTCCTCTTTGCAGGGCCCTTGGGTGCTTGCAGTGTGGGGTTTGTTTCAGTTCCTGGAAGTTTAGGAGGAAGGGAAAGGCCTGGGCCACCTCACGGGCCGGTGGCCTGACTAGCTGCCATGGAGCCTGGGGGTCCGTGTTCAGCTTGCCCCATGGCCACTGCCATGCAGGACAGGTGGGCTGGTGGGAAACCTGATAGCAGCCTCCTCGCAATGAGCATCCCCCAAAAGGCGTGACAGCCTCTGCTGGTTCTCGCTCTGGCTGTCCCATGCAGCCCCAGCTAGGAGCCCTGCACTCGCCTCTGTTGGGCTCTGCATGCACTCCCCCAACAAGGATGGGTGAAGGAGCCCCCAGCCTTGGAGCTGCCCACGCGTCGCTACCTTGCAGCAGGTAGTGGAGTGGGATCAGCCCCATCCAGCACCATGGGAGGTGACAGGCGTTGGTCCCACCACCCGGGAGGCTACACCTGGGAACTGAACCCAGGCATCCGGGTTGGCAGCCCATTCTCCCACCTCACTCCAGCTACTAGACCCTACAAGACAAGCCCGAGGAGTCCTGACACCTAATCCCTCCCCAGCCACTGGCTCCCACACCCTCCCTAGAGCTGGAAAGAGAAGCCAGGAGCCCCGCCACCTAGTGCCTGTTGTAACCACTGGCCCCTACTGCCATCCACATGACGGGGCGGGTGCTGCCCATGACGGGGGCACGCTGGTGGCTGCCTGGGTCTTGCGTGTGCCCCACGGCTGCGCGTTTGACTCTGGAGGAGTCACTCCCCAGCTGGCCCAGGAGCCAGACAGCCCCGCATCTCACATAACGGGACGGGGGCTGCCCCCACTTCTTGCATTAGGCCTATGATTTATAGGGCTCCTTGGTTCTCAGCCTCTCGGGTTGCTCCGGCTGTGGCGCTGCTGCAGCTGCTGTGGTGGGGACGGAGGTGCTGGGTGTGATGCACGGCTGGCCGACATGCCAGGGCCCTGCCCAGTGCCTGCTCCTGCCTGCCTTGCAGCAACACAGGCCCGGATCTGTAGACAGGAGGGCAACCGCTTTCACTCTGGACCCAGCCCAAGCCCCTCCATCTGCCAGAGGGGCCAGGGAGGAGACAGGGACAGGAAGGCTTCCCCTGGGGGAGTGTATCCAAAGCCCTGCCTAGCCTCATGACAAAATGCGGCCACACCTGGAGTGGAACATACCCTTGCACAAGAGAGGAAGAGACTACCAAGATCACTGCAGAGGCTGCATCAGGCTGATCTAGGTAGTCTATAAGGTGCAAATCTACCCTGCCTTCTGCCTGACTTCAGACTAACATGGCAAATGCCCTCTCATTTTTATTCTGGCCACCTTTGGGAAGATACATGCCAGACTGATGCAGCCTGCTGTTTCCTGGGCCTTGCAGACCCCTTCATTAATCTGCCTCTGCCCTCATAGCCACAACACTCTTCCTAATCTCCAGCCTCGCTTCCCTCGCTGCTATTTCAGGCCGTGGCTCCTTGTCCCCTGTGGCCACTGAGAAGTCTATTTTCCTCCTCTTGATGTTTCTCTTTCAGGGATTTGAAGATGGTGAACAAGGCCCCAGGGCAGGGTTGTTTTTTGGGGGCTGCGGGTATCTTTTTTTGGACCAACCATAGAGTTGGGAGAGATGCTACACAAGCATTTGTCACAGAGCTGTCCAATAAAAGCTACCACATCCCTGTGCTTCTTGTGTCTCCGCTGGGTCAATGTGACTTCAACGGGGCTCCAGTCCTGATACCAACCCCCCGCAGGCTTCTCTTCTCCAGGCTAAATATTCCCAGTACTTTGCCGTGTCCATCCTGTTTGGCAGGCCTCAAGGCAGAGTTGTCGCTCTCTGCTGGACCCTCTCTCATCTGCCCATGCCTTTCCTGAAGGGCAGGGCCCAGACCCGGATGCAGGGCTCCCTGGGGAGGTCTCCTCAATACTGAAAGAGTGGGGTTGGCAGAGCAGGTTCCCACCCCCGTGGCAGTTTGGGGGTTACAATCAGGGACACATCGGGGACCCTCCCATACATGGCCTGAACCCCAGCCCTGCCCCATGCTTGGCTGCCCTGATCGATGACCTCAACACCCAAGCTGGACATCAAAGTCCTGGTACAAAGCCAGTGCAGCCGCCATCCCCCAACCTGCACTGATCCCCCCTCCCTTTGCCTTCCCTGAAGCTGCCTTGAAAGGGTCTGTCTGCAGGCCCCAAATACCCAGCACTGGAGGCTGGACTCCTGCGCCCATCAACCAGAGGACGGCACAAGCAGAAAAACCTGCCCTGACCCAGAGCGGCCTCGGCGGGGCTGAGCCAGCAGTTAGGACACGTGGCCCACTCAGCCCTGCCCTCTCCACCCTCAAGGACTCTGAGACCCTTGGAAAGGCCTCAGCCCTACTGAGCTCAGGCCATTCGCCCGTCAGAGGGCAAGGACGCTGGGGGCCGAACCCAGGCATCCTGAGACCTCATCTGTGACTAATCCATCTGCACCGCTATGCCAGTCCCCTCGCACCCCCACTCCGGCCCAGTTGGATTCAGGTCACTGGTGCTGCCTCTGACCCCGATCGGGTTTTTTTGTCAGCAGCTCCAGCTGCTATATGACATGATGGAAGACGCATGTGTCAAAATATTCCAGCCCTCCCGTGCCAGCACCTCCCGCCAGCTCGCCCGGCATCCTTCCCGCCAGCCGCGCAGAGTGCCTCCCAGCAGCTGGGGCCGAGCAGAGGGTCCGCTGCGCCCCTCCAAGCCAAACTGTTCATAGTGAGGAGAAGGATGTGGGCCCCACAGCCCTACCTCAGATGCTCACGCTGGTGCCCAAGAGGGTTTGATTGCATTTGGCATGTCAAGTCTGGAGATCGATGGCCAGACCCACTGGGCAGGAGCCCTGCTCTGGGCACAGGACCATCTTGGAAGCTAGCAGATTAACTCATGAGCACTGTTTTGGTTTGTTTTTTTTAAAAACATATTTCATATTCCAGGTCAAATTAGCTTAATCAGTTCCAAATCATATCAATTAAGCAGAGCTCAGTTGTTCCAAAAAGTATATTGATTGAACAGGTAAAAACTTAGTTGTTCCAAACACCACGTATGATGCTACAACCAGCCAGCATCCTCTATCCCAGATTTATCACCCTGGGACTTCAGGTGCTCCCAAATCCATTGGCAGGCATCCTACTTGCAGGCCCAAGCCCAGTGGTCTTGGAGTTTGGATGTCCCAGATACTACAGGCAATCATCTTCCATCCCAGACTCTTTAGCCCAGGACTTCAGATGCTCCCCTTGATCTTAGCCAAAAGGCCGAGAAGCGCATGAGCACTGTTAGCCAAGGCTACAGCCAGTGAGTGCAGTAGGGCAGGGCCAAACTCTAACTCTGTGACTTGGTGTCAGGCTGGAGTCACCCCAGGTACACCATGGACAGCAGTGGGCCCGGAAAACGCAGTAGATGTGACCCCAGCCCCACCTGCCCTCTGCTCCATTCACCATCTCTGCTCCACCCCACCGCAGCCCCCCTCCCCAAGTAGCTGGCACTTTGGGTATGGGGCTGCTTTCCCCCTGTCCCGTTGCAGGCTCAGGGCTGGCTGCAACTTTTGGATCGGATGGGGAACATTCCTGGAGTCAAATTAGAGCCTGAAGTTGCTGACGACTGTCCCTTGAACAGTGCAGCTGCTTCACAAACTCGCTGTGCTGGCTGGGCGTTTGCAGTGCTGCTTTTTCTCTCCAAAGACGACAACTTGTGAATGTGACCCGAAGGATCAATGGTGCAGAGACCGGTTCCCCCTCCCTAACCCCCTCCCCACCCTGCCTGCTGTTCTCTGGGAAGGGACCTGTGCTGTGCTGGGGGCTGAGCCCCTGCCGAAGGGCCATGCAGAGACACATCCACATCATCTACAAGGGTGAGGTGCATCACCACATATAAAACAACACTTATTTTTTTCTGGTTAAAAAGAAACTAGAAGCTGCACTAATACGCCAGGGGCCTGGAGCTGGATTATTCAGTTTAGGTTTGAAGCAAAAATTAATATAAGTTCATGGAATGAGGTTGAAACAGTCTGCAGGGCTGTGAAATAGGAACTTCATGACCAGGAGCAGCAAACTGTATATGAGTCAACTGTGTGCCCTTGTTGTCAAGAAGGCTACCAGCATACTGGGCTGAATTAGTAGGAGTGTTGCCGGAAGATCGAGGGCAGTGATTGTTCCCCTCTGTTTGGCACTGGTGAGGCCACATCTGGAGTCCTGTGTCCAGTTTTGGGTTCCCCACTAGAGAAAGGATGTGGACAAGTTGGAGAGAGTCCAGCGGAGAGCAATGAAAATGGTTAGGGGGCTTGGGCACATGACTTGTGAGGAGAGGCTGAGGGAGCTGGGCTTATTTAGTCTGCAGAAGGGAAGACTGAGGGGGGATTTAACAGCATCCTTCAACTCCCTGCAGGGGGTTGCAAAGAGGATGGAGCTGGGCTGCTCTCAGTGGGGGCAGATGACAGAACAAGGAGCAATGGGCTCCAGTTGCAGCAAGGGAAGTTGAGGTTGGATAGTAGGAAAAACTTTCTCACCAGAAGGATGGTGAAGCACTGGAACAGGTTACCCAGAGAGGTGGTGGAGTCTCCATCCCTGGAGGCGTTTAAGGCCTGGTTTGACAGTCTTGACTGGAATGATGTAGTTGGGGCTAGTTCTGCTTTGAGCAGAGGGTTGGACTAGATGTGACCTCCTGAAGTCCCTTCCACATTCATTTTCTATGATTTTATGAAACAGACAGCAGCCTGGCAAAGAAAAGCCTGGCTTGACTGGTGGAACATCAAGAGCTTTAAAAAGAACCTGTGGAGTGAAGAGTTTAGCAGGGGGCAGGTAGATGAAGATGAGTCAAGTGACCCCCTCAGCACTGCTGGACTAGAACTGCCAGGCAGTTGACTTTAAACTTGTGGTAGAGCAGGAATCAAAGTGCACCCCTTGGATCCCTCTGGGGTGAAGCTATTCTATGATCCTCATCTCGCATGTGCCCAAATTGCTGATTTGTGTGTTCAAAGCCCAGCTCCCGTGAATGCCAGCTGGACTTTTCTGTGCAGCCCAGGTCCCAGGGGCTCTGCAGGGCTCTGATTGCAAAGCTCTGCCCAGTGTTGCACAGGCTGGGGTAGAAGCCAGTCCTCCAGGATGGCACCGACCTGAAACATCCTCCCTCTTGCAAGTCCTTGCCTCATCCATCTTCTGACTTCTGACTGAGGCATGATAATGGCCCTGCCTTTACCCCTACCTGGCCACTCAAGTCTGGTTGTACCAGCCTCTCCCCCCACACCTCTTAGTGCTAGTGGAAACTGGTTACGCTGGCAGCTGCTGAAGGATCTCAGTTTGCACATGCTTAGCGGAGACTTGGTAGAGCTCAGCTCTCTGGACAGCCCATCCTCTCTGGGCATACTCGGGACCTGCCAGCTCCCCCTGCCCACCAGCTCTCCACCATGAATAAGCATGCTCCATCCCAGGGTGCTGGATCTGAGCCAGACTTTCCCTATGGCAATTGCTGCCCCTGGATCATGGGAGCTGAGAGCAGGGACACGGCCTCTCCCGGTCTCTGTGCTCCATCTGCTGCCACGAAGGAGGGAAGAACCCTGATGTGAGACAGGAGCAGGCCATAAAGGTTTGCAACTACAAGACCCCAAGCATGTCCCAAGGTCTCTGAGCCTCCCCAGTCTTCAGCTGTCAGCAAATATCTGTGGAGCCCGCTGGTAAAGTGTGGGGCAGGAGCCATGTGGGCAGGCGGGGGAGGAAGTACTTCATCCCCCTCCTCTTGTTCCAGCCTCTCTGTCCCTGATGGAGGATAACAGCCTACCACTGCTAGCTGTTGCTGTGTTCTGAGCTGTGGATTGAAAGCCCCCATCCTTACTGAGTCCCTGTATCAGGCTCTGTACAGATCCCCGACCAGACTTCAGCTTTTTCAGGTGCTTTTGGAAAAAGGAGGAAATGACACCTTGGGACCCCCAGATCTCCACAGAAATCCTGAGAACACGGCAAAACCAAGCAGTTGCCAGAGGCAGGCAGCCCATGGTTCGTTAGTCTTGAAAGAAACCTCTTGTGATGCTGAACCCAATCTCAAGACCTCATGGTTGCCGAGGCCCAATGGCTGGTGGCAATGGAGGTACCCAGCAGTGGGCAAGGGCCATCTGCTGCCTGAGGTTTGTTCGGCCCACAGGGAACGGGCACCTCAAGGAGAGGAGTTTGCAGCCAGGAGGCCGATGGTTTCTGGGAGCCGACAGGCAGCAGGAAACACCGACCTGATCTTGCCCCCATGCCAATCCTGTGCCTGCGCTTCCAGAACTGCTGGGCAGGCTTAGGTCTTTCCGGATAAACCAGCTTTTCCCCTGTGCAAAATGGCATCTGTGCCAGTGCTAGAAGGTCAGCTTGGACCGTGCACTTGTGCTGAGGCCTTCGTTGGCAGCTGGCGCTGGGAGAGGCCACCCTCGTCACATCCTGCCCACCTCGCCCCGAGGAGCTGAGCCGCGCGGGCAGCCGTCAGGAGCTCCCCACCTGAGCACTGCCTGTACAGTAACTCTGTGGGCACAGCTGGAAAGACCTTGTGCTCCTGAATGGGCAGGATGCCGTCCCAGCACTGCTTGCGATTGGCACTGAGGGCATGATGTCTCCGGTGTCTCTGCTGCCGCTGGCCAGCAGCGGGTTACGGTGGCCGCACGTGGCACGGTGTGAGGGGGCCAAGCAGGCACCGGTGACAATGAACTGGGACAGCTGGGCTTGACCCCCACCTCCCCGTGCCCCCAGGCAGCGCCAGCACCCCACGATCCTTAGCCTGGCCACGCAGCACTTTCCTCCCTCTCTCTAATTACCCCCCGCCCCCGCCAACCCGGCTTCATTTACCTCCGACTCATCTCATCTTATTTTTAGCATCCCTCCTTCCCCAGTGCCCCCCTCCTTGTGCCCGCCCGTATCTTGTCTCCCTTCTCCTTCCTTAATATGGTGATCGAGATGCCATCAAGTCGGACTGGCCCAGGAGCGGGGGATGGGAGGAAGAAGAAGAGAAAGGGAGTGAGAGAATGGAAGAAGGAGAAACCCAATCCCCCAATGTGGGAATTTTCCCCCCCCTGCATTAAGGAGGGCCCGACGGGGGGTCGGCCAGGAGGGGTGGGTTAGCCATCGGCTGGCATGGAGGCATGAGGCCGGAGCCTGTATATAAGGCTATACATCTGCCATATACATATATAGTCAGGGAGTGTGGGGGTGGGTACGGGAAGGGGGTGCCAAATTTCTCAGGATAAGACAGGCCTCCGCCCCCCGCAGCCCTCCCCTCCCCGAGGCTCTTTTATGGTCTGCCTCACACTTTTCCTCTTCGCTTTGGAGGCTTCGCTCCCCTTGAAGCAGTCAGCACCGCCCCAGGGCTGCCCCCTCCGCCACCGCCTGCGCCAGCCAAGTGCCCAGTGCAACCCGGGTCCGTGGCCCCCGGCCCCCCACTGCCATAAAGAGCACCGGATAGCGGGCAGGAAGGGGCAAGTGGGCCAGACAGAGGCACAGGAGGGGCCAGGCAGAAGGTGAGCCGTCGCTCGGCATCCCCGGTTGGGCGTCGGACCTGCTGCGGCTCAGGATGCAGTGGCTCGGGTTGGCGCTGGCAACACTGTTGCTGGCCGTGGGCAGCCCCGGGGCGTGGGGCGAGGAGGGCCTGGATTTCCCCGAGTACGACGGTGTGGATCGGGTCATCGATGTCAACGCCAAGAACTACAAGGCGGTGCTGAAGAAGTATGAGATCCTGGCTCTGCTCTACCATGATCCCGTGGGGGATGACAAGGCATCGCAGAGACAGTTTGAGATGGAGGAGCTCATCCTGGAGGTAACGGCGGAGGGCTGGGCGGGCAGGAAAGAGGAGGAAGGGCTGGTGCTTTCTAACCCCTCAGCTCCCTGAAATGTGCCTAGCTCCTCTGATCCACAGCAGCCCACAGGAGCCTGCTCTGCGGGCCCCAGTCCTTCCCTGGCCCATTACATAGCACCTGTGGGGTGTTTTCTGTAGATGGGCCTCTCTGCTTGCCACGGAGATGCAGCTGCCTCTGGGGGGGAGCGTGGCTGTTGGAAAGAGGGGAGGGGAGTGCAGCCGCGGGCAGTGGGTCTGGAATTCAGGCTACCTGAAAAATGGGACGTGATTAGGGAGCATTTTGGGTCAGAGATGTGGGGGTGGGGGGGAGATGCACACACATGCACACACATGGCAAGCTGTGTGCACGTTACCTACTTACCGACATCTCGCGTGCCGAGGCCTGGGGAGAGTGACACCTGCCAATCACCTGAGCTTGTAATGAAGGCAGCTGTGAGTGGGCCTGTGCTGAAGTCCCCATCATGGTGCGAGATTCACATGCCCACAGTGGCCTCTTGTGGGAGCATAGCCTCACATCCCTCTGCAGCCCCTGTATACAGTTCTTCCGCCCTGGGTTTCTGCTGCTGGACACGTGTCCTCCCAGGGGCAGAGGTGTGAGAACAAACCTGCTCCTTACTTCCCCTCAAACTCGCCTGATGCAGCCAGGGCGAGGGGCATGGGGAGGACCCCCAATAGGAACCATCCCTGGTGCTGGGCTAAGTGCTCAGCATGGTGCAGACAAGATGAGGTCCCCAGGACAGCCAGGAAGCACCAGCATTGGAGAGCCTGATGGTACCTCTGTCCAGCACTGGGCTGTTGCAGAGCTGCTCCTGCATGGCTCTTGTGACACCAGAACATGACTACAGGGTCATTGCAGTGTTGTTATGGTCTCCCTACAACATTATTCCTCTGTTGCTACAGCTTTACTACGCTGTCGTGGCAGTGTTACAGCAGTGCTGGGGTGCAGCATCCTAGTCAGGTGCATAGGGGCACCGGGAGCTCCTCACGTTCACTGAAGCTGCTGGAAGTGGCCAAGGCAGTACCAGGAGACGATGCTTTCACAGGGCACTTGGGTTTTGCTGGCCGCAGCTTCTGTGCTGCCGCAAGCTGCGGGCATCTTGCCGGGTCTGTGGAGCAGTCCCAGGAGAAGGGTCTAAATTTGCCGCCTCCATAATTGGGATGGGCAGTGCGGTGTGCAGGAGCACACACCCTCTTCCTCTACCCTGGCGGCAGGCAGCCAGGGGGCGGGCAGGATGCTTGGTCCTATCCCCCCGGCCAGCTGCCAACCCTGGAGCTGAATCAGCAGCGCCCAAGGGGGCAGTGCTGGCTACGGTCCAGTGTGTGGCACTGTGCTTCATGCTCATGTGTCCGGTGTCAGCTAGGGTGATGGGCAAGGGAGTGGGCGGGGGGGTCTGTTCCACCCAGGTGGGCATGGGCCAGTGGGGCACTAGGCTGCAGGGGAGGCAGGAGGCACCTACCTATATGATGAGCCTAGGGGAAGGCAACCTTGGCAACCCCCCGGGTGCCAGGCAGGATCAGGGGAATGGGCTTCTCCCCGTTTCAGCGCTGGGAATCCCTCATGACCCAGGCATGCCAGGACCTTGAGTCCCAGTTTCTTTACAGCGTGGCCAATGTATGGGCAGCTTCAGTGAAGAGGTGTAGAAGGGTTCAGTGCCCAGACAGGTGGACTCATTAAGGGGAGAGCCACACTACAGGTGTTTTGGGTCAGTTGGACATTCAGTCCCAATGCTTCTGGAGCCTAGCATAGCCTGGCCCTGCAGGGCTGAGCCCGAGCCATGCATGATCGCGCTCCTGCCTGCTACGGGGTTGGAGTGTGGCCCCCCATCTCCAGCCCTCAGTTCTGCCTAACCCTGTTCAGGGAGCTCAGGCCAGCCCCCGTGGCTCAGCCCCACCGCAGAGGGCCCGGGAGGGTGGAGAGGTGCTGCGTGGAGCCAGTAGGCAGTGAGACATGGGCTGGATGTGCCTCAGTCCATCTCCGAATTGCTCTCCCAGGCTGGGAGGAGGGTGCTTGGGGTGAGGAGTACACATCTGGGCATGTGAAGCCTGGGGCCAGTTCCTGATGAGCTGGATGTGGCCCTCCCACCTCACCTTGCCCTGCTGCCCTTTGCTTGGTCTCCTGTGAGCCCTTCAGTGGGGGAGCTGTCTCACAGCCTCTCCGGGCACCCCTTGGTCCACTGGGGTCTGCAGACACCACCGCCATCCAGTGGCGAGCTCACGACAGGGGCCCCAAGTCACGGCAGAGTTGCGGGCAGGGCAGGCAGAGGTGCTGCTGCTCTCCCATTTCTGTGGGGACATAGAAAACCCGACAGCCCCGGGCTGTCAATCGAGCACCTTTCATCAGCTCTGGCGCCTGCATAGCTTTGCATCCACCGTGCCGGGTATTTATATCCCTGAACTTACCCCGGGGCTAATTATATCCTGCTCTTTAGCTGTGGGAGTCAGTGCTGCTAACGCTGTACAGCACAGCTGGCCAGCCAGCCCCTCAGGTTTGCAGCAGGTGCTGGAGCCCTTGGCTTCTCCACAGCTGGGAGAGCGGGCCGTGTGTGTCATGGGCTCCTGCCGGGGTTGAGGCGTCATAAGGAGACACGTTTGGAGGCACTGAAGTGGGGGTGAGGTTCTGCTGCGGTGTCGTGGCATCAGGCTCTGCTTTGGGGCTGGCGAGCATCTGATGCTGCAGTCCCAGCCCCAGCCAGTCCCCAGGCAACAATACTGTGCCAGGAGCACACTCTGGGCCCCTTCAGGCCTGCCTGCCCCATTGGGCCTCTGCGGAAAGTGAATTTCCTGTGGCAGCAAGCAACTGCAAAGGGTCTCATGGACAACGTGACCCAGGGCGGGGGGCACAACTGGTCCAGTGTGTGGGAAAGGGCCGGTCCAGAGGAGCTGTCCCCCAGAAACCGGGGACCCTGGTGGAGTTTGTGCCGATGCATGGAGGGGTCTCTGCACCAGGACGGCTGTGGCAGGAGGGAAAGCCTGAGCTGAGAGGACAGGGAGCCTTTCCCAGGGCAGTGGGGTGCAGGCTGGCTCCATCCTGCACGGCCACCATGGAAATGGAGCTGACCTGGGGCCCGTCCTGCTGGCCCGGCTGGCTCTGTGGTGCTCACCCTCCTGGACAAACGTGATTGTAGCTATGAAGGAGCACCAAGGAGGCCCAATTTATGGGCAGAGCCAGTGGGCTTGAGTGCTCTGGTGCCCCTGAGGCCGCCCAACACCTCCTGCTGCTGGCAGAGATCGTCGCTGTACAGTGTGTCCAGCCTGCAATGGGATGCCAGAGATGCTGGGGGTGGGGGCATCTGGCCAGGCCGGTCACCCTTGGCTTCACTCGGCTGCCCCCAAGGTCAAAGCTGGCAGTGGTGGTAGGCACAGGGGCAGGCTGAGGCAGTGGGAACGGGCATGGGTGTAGACCATTGCTGTTGGTTTTGCGGGGGCTGGCAACGCCAACAGCACAAGTGCAATGGGCACCAATGGCAAGGGCTTCTGTCTGTCCTGCTTGCAGCTGGTCACATGTGTGATGCCAGGGCCCCTGCACAGGGGGCCAAGAGCCCCCGCCTGATGTGACAGGAGCAGCCTCACACCCTGGCTCTGACTTCTTCCCCACCACCCCAGCCCAGCTCAGGCTGGCCCCACTGGGAGGCTGCCCTCTGCTCCCGCCTCACGGTGCCACCCCTCAGACAGAAGCCCTCCTGGCCCGGGGGCAGAGCCGAGGGCACTCTTGCAGCACAGGCCAAACCCAAAGCCTGCTGCGGTCAGCAGGATGCTGCCAGCTCCATGGCCTTTGTCCAGCTGCAAAGTGACAGGGAGGCAAGCGGTCTTTGTGTAAACACTGCCTGAGCCCTTGCCCACGGAGCGGTTCGGGCTGAATGCACGGCCCTTCCCTATGGAGAGCCCCATGGACCTGGCCACTGGCCCCATCCACCTATGTTCTCCCTGGCACACCGGGTGCCAGCAGGGCACGGGGAACAGGCACGGCACAGGTGCCCGAGGGGAGCCTCTGTCACTTCACATCACACATTGCACGAGTTTCCCCACCTCAGCTGCTTCAGCTTCCAAGCCCCGGGGGGAGGCGGACTGGGGGGATGAGCCTTGTTTCAATCTGAGCAACACTCTTTTCCAAAACCTCTGTAATTGCAGTACTCGGGGTTGAGGGGAACGTTTGCTTTGTGCGTGCATGTGTGTCAGGAGGTCTTACATCTGCCTGAGGGTGAGCGAGTGTGCGAGTGGAGATTCTTCTGTGTCCGTGAATGCGTGAGACTGCCAGATGTCCATGTGCGGGCATGTGCTGTGTGTCGTGTCTGTGTTGGTTGTGTTTCTGTGTGTACATGTAGTGCGTCTCTGTGTGTTTCTGAATGAGAGGGTGTGTCATGTGCTGCTGCGTTTCTATGTATGCGAGTGTGTTGTGTCTCTGTGCGTTCATTGTGTCCATGTACATGAGTGTGTGTTTTGCTGCATGTTGTTTTGTGTAAGGACATTGTGTGTTTTGACACAGGCATTGTGTGTGCCTGTGTCATGGTTTTTTGTGCATATGCTTTATGTTTCTGTATGCACGTTATGCATGCAACGTCTTGTGCAATGCGTGTGCGAGTACCATGTGCACGTGTGTGTGAGTGCCTGTGTGCGGGTTGTGCACTGAGAACAAATCAGTCCCCACTCCATGCCTGGGGCAGATCCAGTTTCCTTCGTGCCCCCGTGCTGCGATGCACTGTACTGTACGGTGCTCACCCCTGCCCCGCTGCCTTGCCCAGTGTGATACTGTCACTGGTGCTGGCAGCTTGGGATCCACCGTACTGATTGACAGACAGGGTGTTTCAGCTGCTGGGAGGCAGTGAGTGGCACAAGGGGCCTGAGGCCAGGCTGGCAGCAGTGGGATGGCGTTTCTGACCCCTCCGCATGCTGCCGGACGTCTGTGGGGCAGGGTGCCAGCTAGTCACTGCCCCAACATAGCCGGGAGGTACTGTCCTCCGGTCATTGCAAGCCCTGCTGCCCCCAGCAGCGGCAGTCCCATCCACCTCCAGTCCCCCTGCCAGCATACCTGGACACAGCCTATTGCCCCCCGTTCCTGATGGCAGCGTATCATGATGGCATGCTGCCACCTTCCTCCCCAGAGGTGGCCACATTACACTGTGAGCAGTGTGCTACAGGTCTTGCAAGTTTGCATCCCCCTAGAAGTGAAACCAGGTTAGTGATGGCAGCTTTGCCTTGTGCCCCTGTGAGCACCCAGTGCCCGTGACTCACGAGCCTGGGTGCAGTTCTGGGCAGGTCCCAGCTCAGAGCTTGGGCTGGCGCTTGGTGGTTTGTAGTCGGGGGAAGATCGGTGAGCTGAGGGTCTGTCTCCCCATGAAGGTCTGGGGGGCTCTGAGACTCAGCCTTGGGGTTTCTAGGCCAGAGTTTTGGGCTCTGGGGGTAGGTCACTGCGGTGGTGTGAAGGGGCTGGGGCTGGGCAGTTACTGGAGTTGCAGGGGTCCCAGCAACACAGGACTGGAAGGGACGTCTTGGGCCAGCGAGTCCAGGCTGCCGTTGACCCAAGGATGGCTCTGGGCCTGGGCGGCGGTGACGGTTTTGGCCTGGGCTCTGGACCCAGCTCTCTGTGATGCCCCGGGGGCCTGAGGAGCAGTTCTGGGCAGGGGGTGCCCAAGAGGGCTCTGATGGGTCAGAAAGATGGTTGTGGGCAGGGGGCACTGGTGATGGCGCTGGGACTGAGCTGTCGGCAAAGGATTTGCTGGTTCTGGGTGACTTGGATGCTGGTTGAGCCAGGGCTCTGTACCTGTGGCACGACCCCCAGGGCGGTGCGGGCACCCGGGTGAAGTCTGCCCCCTCCCCTGAGTCTGGCATAGGACCCCCCAGGGAGTTGTCCTGTCAGCAAAGGGGAGGCTGGGGACAGCTTTCCCAGGACCTGAGGGCGGCATCCCCCAAGCTCTCCTTGACCCTGCTAGGAGCTGCCTGGTCAGACGTCACGTCTCTGTCCTCTGGGCAGAGAAAATTTAACACAGCCCCCACCCCGGTGCCAGCCCCTGCCCCTCTGGGACCTGCCTCTGCCCACAGGGACCCACTCCCCACCCAGCCCCTCTCTCAAACTCTTTCCTGTCTCTCCTCTCTCTCGTCCTCCCCCTCGGCTCTTCCTCCCAGTTAGCAGCCCAAGTCCTGGAGGACAAAGGCGTCGGGTTTGGCCTGGTGGACTCGGAGAAGGATGCAGCTGTGGCCAAGAAGCTGGGTAAGCACCGAGCCGGGCTTCTTGGTGCTGCCCCAAGCCTTGGGAGGCACCCATGGGCCCCGGAGTCAGTGTGGGAGTCCAGCCCCGCCAGCAGACAGGGTCAGCCTGTGAGTCCCCTGCCTCCACCTGGCAGCAGTAGGAGACTATTGTCCATCCCATGCACTGCCCTGTGGGCAGGGCGCCGGCCGGCCTGCCTGCCTGGGGTCTTGGAGGGGCTGGTCCTGTCCCAGCCATGAGTTGGCTCTGATGGGCTGAGCTGCGGCGCTGCCGGGGCCCAGGCAGAGCAGGAGCTGCCTCTGCTGCCAGATCCACCCTGACAGCGCAGGCACAGAGCCAACCTCTCTTGGGATTGCCTCGGCACCAGGGGAAGGGTCCAGCTCAGGGGAGCCCCATGGCCTGCTCCAGATTCACACGTCCCCACGGGCTGAGCCCAAGAAGGGAGGAGATGGAGCTGGGATGGCACTTGGCTGAGCCCCCAGCAGAGGGCGTGGGGAGCTCATGCCAGGCATGGAGAATGCCCCCCAGCCCCAGCGCCTGCCATCCCTTGCCCCACTCGGGTTGTACCCCCTCGGCCCCCGAGCCACACACTCTGGCATCACGGACCCCATCCCCCCAGCTCCCCAGAAGCACAGGAGCCCCCTGCTCCCTTTGGGGCCAGAACCAGAGCCCCCAAACCCCCAGACCCTGACCCCCCGAGACCTCATCCTGCTGGATGCTGCTCTCACCACTGCACCTCGCTCCTGGCAGGGTTGACAGAGGAGGATAGCGTGTACGTGTTCAAGGAGGATGAGATGATCGAGTATGATGGGGAGCTGTCCGCTGACACCCTGGTCGAGTTTCTTCTGGACGTGAGTACTCCCTGGTGCTCTGGGTGGCTGCCTGCCCCCAGATGCACCCCCAAGCTCTGGGCCCTGGCCCCTCACCATGGGGACAGCCCAGCCCCTGCCCACAGGGCCCCTGTCCCCACAGGGTAGGGGGAAATAAATGGTGGGCTGGAACCCAGGAGTCTTGACCCCGAGGCCCCTGCTCTAGCCACTAGACTGCACTCTTCTCCCAAAGCTGGTCCTGCACCCTCTACTCCAGCTGATGGATCCTGCAGCACAGCAGACAGGATCCAGGAGTCCTGGATCCCATGCCGAGGCCTTGCCCTGACCCCCTCTGGCGTGCCCTGGGTGGCAGGTGAACCCAGGCTGGCTGTACCCTGCCCCCAGGTGGAGCCCTTGGGGTATCCCCATGATCAGGTCCATGGGGACAGGCCAGCATGTGCCATGAGGCTGCCATAGCAGGAGCAGGGACATGCAGGAGGGATGCAGGAGAGACCAGTGGTGGTCCCAGAGCCCTCCTGCTCCCTACCCCCATACCTGACCCTTTTCCTCCAGTCTCTTCTGCCCCATCTCTCCCCAGCAGCCCTGCTCCCCTCTCACGCCCTGGCCAGGTATTGCAGGGGAAAACATGGAGCCCATCCTCATGCACCCTACATCTCACAGCTGGGCACCAAGGAGGGAAGCCCACTTGGGTGGAGGTGCCAGGCCTGAGACTGCAGCCTTGCTCCTTGCACCAGGCAGCCCTGCCCCCTCCTGTGCAGCTCTTATGCTGGGGGGGTATTAGCTGCCTGCCCCCAGATGGGGGTACAGAGGGGTCTGTGGCCCCAAGCTGAGCCACCACCCCATGCCCTCCCTGCCCCAGGTGCTGGAGGACCCAGTGGAGTTCATCGAGGGAGACCACGAGCTCCAGGCCTTCGAGAACATCGATGAGGAGCCCAAGCTCATCGGCTACTTCAAGAGCGAGGACTCAGAGCGTAAGTGTGTGTCATCGTCCCCCCCCAACCCAGCCCAGCCTGGGCTCCAGTGTCTGTCTTGTGCCTTTGGGGCTGGGAGCTTCCTCCTAGCAGTGTCGGGCAGACACAGGGGGCTGGGTCAAAGCAGAGGGGTGTGTGCATACACAGTGAAGCCCCCAGATGCCTGCCCCAATAAACCCTGGGGAAGGAGCTCCTCTTCTCTCTGCCCAGTCTTCCTGCAGTGGGGAGCTGGGGGGAAGGCCTGGCCCATGCCCGTGCGCACTGCAGGGGCTGCGCTGGGGGAGGCTCTGCCCCTCGGATGCCAAACGATTGCTGAGGCCCAGCCTGCTCGCAGCCCTGGCTGGAGCTGAAGGAGGAAGAGCTGAAGTGTCCCTGGGGTCCCGGCCACACCAGTTCACATGACTGCACACTCTGGCCACCCCACAGGCCCTGCCGGCTCTGCTTCCTGGCCCCTTGGTTTTGTGTGGATGTTATGTAACTCTCATGCCCACCCCAGAGGTGGCTGCATTTCAGTGCTGGGCGAGCGCTTGCTGGTCTCAGTTACTGTCCTGCCCACCCCCAGCAAAAATCCATCCCTCTGCGCCGGCTCCTCATCCACGGCCCCCCAGGCTGCGCCAGCAGACCTGACCCCGCCTCATCGAACCACTAGCCCGGCTGGGGCCGCAAACACATCCCCCCGC
>NW_005843255.1:169060-181756 GCF_000455745.1 Alligator sinensis | reverse complement strand
GCCCCCCCCCCCATCGACCCACTGGCCCGGCTGGGGCCGCAAGCATATCCTCCAGCTGCCATTTCCCATCCAACTGCATCAGGAGCTAAGGAGACCAAACAGCCCAGCAGCCACTCTCTAGCCCTGATTATGGCCTCCCGCCTCACCCGCATTAAGGGAGCTTAACTTGTCGGTGCCGGAGCCATCAGCGCTCCACTCACCCGGCACTGCATCCCAGCTATTGTGGCAGGAGCATTGCTGGGCACTGTTTCCTCCTGGCTCAGCGGGCTGTGCTGTATCCCCTGGCGAAGCTGGAATCTGCCTGCGTCCTGCATATTCAGGATTATCTCTCTCCAGATGGCCCCCCGCCACCCCCAGCGCACAGACACAGGTGGCTTTGGCGCTTTCCGACTCTGCACTGAAATGCAGCCTCCTCGGGTGGGCTCTGACAGCTGCTTACTGTCAGCAGTTTCCCCTCTCAGGCCTGCCCCCCATGGTCCTGTTGTCATTCCCATAAGGATCTATAGGATCTGTAGAAACGCGGCAGAGGGGAGCAGCTAAGGGTGGCAATGGGGCATCACCTGTGGGGCACCCTGCTGCTGGGTCCAAGGTGCGTGGGCCCCTGGGAAGGGAGACATGTGTCCCAGGGATGAAGCTGCTAACCCCAACCCTGCTTGAGAGAGAGGGTCCCGTTGGGTGGGATTGGGCTGTTTGGAGCTGTGCCGTGCAGTCTCCAGTGCCAGCCAAGGGTCCCTGGCCTGCCTGAGCCACAGTCCCCACTGGGGTTGGCCCTGCATGGGCAGGGAGGTGAAAGTACCCCCAGCTGCACCCTGGACTGACCCCAGTCTGGCTGCTTTTGCCCTCACTCCCCCAGGCAGTGCTGCCAGCAGTCCTGCAAGGGTGGAGGAGCACTCACTGCCCCCTGCCTCAGGGCAAGCTAGCAGTGGCCCCCCAGGAGCCTCAGGGACAGGCAGTGCCAGGGCTGGGTCACTCCCACTAAGTCCTTCCAGGGGCTGAGCCCCCAACACACTGGGGTGTCTGGCTGGTGCCTGGATGCTGTGTTTCCCACCCCAGTATGCAGGCAGCTCTGACTGGGGGCCAGGAGGGTGCTCCCACGGCGAGTATAGGGCCAGCAGAGCCGTGTCTCACAGGTGAGGTGTGGTGGGCAAGGCCCTGAAGAGCAGAGCTCTGTCCAGAGCAAGGACATCACAGGGCCATGCTGGGGTCACATGGGGCTGAGAGGGGCTGGGGGCTCCAGGCACTCACAGACCAGCCAGCAGCCCAGAGCCAGGCCTGTCCAGGAAGAGGAGGCCAAGGGACCAGGGTCCAGGATGCTGGAGCCACCTGTGCACTGGGAAAAGAAAGGGCAGCAGGAGCACTGCGGGCAGGGCGCCTGGACTCCTGGGTTTTCAGCAGAGCGTGCCCACGGCGGGGGCTATCCCAGCTGCATCCCCAGCTGCATGCCCAGGGAAGGAACAGCCTTTCTCCAACCTCAGTTTCCCCATGGGTTATGTGCAAGTCCTCCGCAGGGCACACTGCTGTGACACCTCAGTGGCTTGTGGGGGGCAGTGCAGGCCCTGGCGTCCCTCTGGCTGATAACCAGTTGCCTGGCCCTGAGTGGGGTGAGGGGCTGCACATCGGGGTCCCCCACCAAGGGAGGGAGCGGCCAGCCGGGCTTCGGGGTACAAGCCTACTACAGCCACTGACCCTGAGCCTGGGGGCGCTGTGCTCTGCCCAGGCCTGGCTGTGCTGGCTGTGACCCTGCTCCGTCTCTTCCAGACTTCAAAGCCTACGAGGATGCAGCAGAGGAGTTCCACCCCTACATCCCCTTCTTTGCAACCTTTGACAGCAAGGTACTGGCGGCACTGGGGTTGGGGGGCTGCACTAGGGGCAGGGGGCACCGGCCCCTGCTCTTCTCCTTGCTGGCTCCATTGGCAAAGCCTGGTTCTCTCCTGGTGGCACCAGCATTCATGGGAGTGCATGAAGCAACCTAGAGCAACTCCTGCTGGGGGGTCATGGGAAGCAGCACCGTGCCCCCCACTCCCCAGCAGGCTTCAGGATTGTGCCCGTGCTCCCCTACAGTCTGGGCTGTGGTGCTAGCCAGAGGCAGCTGCAAGGGGGGATGGCCAGAGCGGTGACCCCCCTACCCCACCCTCTCCCTGACACAGGTGGCCAAGAAGCTGACGCTGAAGCTGAATGAGATCGACTTCTATGAGCCCTTCATGGAAGAGCCCATCACCATCCCTGACAAGCCCAACAGCGAGGAGGAAATTGTGAAGTTCGTCGAGGAGCACAAGAGGTAGGGGGGCTGCCAGGAGGGGCTGTGTGGGCTCGGGACGCCTGGGTTCAGCATTGATCCCCAAGGCAGAGCTCTGAATGTCCAGTGTGAGCAGTGGTTGGAGAGGCCGCGGACGTCCAAGTGGGTGCATGGGCAAAACTGGCACCCCACGACGCCAGGCCTGTGCACACTGCCCCCGTTCATCCTTCCGTGCCTCAGTTTCCACCCCCCTCCCCATAATATTCCCACCCATTTGTCAGGGGTGGGGTCATTCATGACTGGCAGGTGCTCCATGCTGTGGGGGTGAGAGGGAAGCTATGGCCAGCTGGCAAAGCAGCCAGATCCCCTGCTCCACATCTGGGCGGCGGTGCTGCAGGGAGGGCAGGGGCTGTAGTCTACCCCCGCTGCATGGGAGCATTGCTGCAGCCTCCGGGCTGCATTCACTGGTGGGGCATGCAAGCCATAGGAAGCAAGTGTCTGGCTAGGCTGGGCCTGGAACAAGTGTCCCCAGGACAACCCAGTCCAACTGGAGGACCTGCACTGGGGGAAAGGTCCTGCGGGGAACAGGGAAGGGCTGAGGAAATGGCAGGAGCTGGGGCCGAGGCGGGGGTCAGACTTTGAATCCCTGGAGGGAGGCTACGCAGAGAATGAAGACAGACTCTTCTCTGATGCCACAGAGGACAAGACACGGAGCAGTGCCCTGGAGCAGCTGGCGGGGGCAGCTGCCATGTCACTGGGTCACTGGGGAGTTAGAGCAGTGATTCACAACTGGGAGAAGTGAGACCCTCTTCAGGGTGCCACGGGCATGGGGTGATATTAGGGGTGCACCTGATTCATGAGATAAACCCAGAGATTTCCCTATAACCCAGGGTCGCTTGCCCTCTCCCTGCCGGGGGCTGGCTCACCTCTTTGCAACATGAGAATGGCACAAGGGTGCTGGTCATAACCGTGTCGGTCTCTGATATCTGTTATTAGACCAACTAAAATAGTTGAATGGCTCTAGTATTTTCCCATAGCCAAGCCACGAGAGACTGTGAAGTTTCCCAGGGGGCCGGGAGTCTGGCGACATTGGGAGCCCTGGCCGAGCTGGTCCGTGAGGTGCTGCGGGCCCATCTGGAGGATTCCCGCTGGCCCGTGGGGCGAGCCAGCTGTCACCCGGGCGGCCACGGGAGCTGGCGCATGCTCCCGGCTCCCCATTGGTCGCCCATGTCTACGGCTGGGATAAACTTTTGCCCAGCCTGACAACAGCTCTGTTTCTATGGCAGCCGCAGAGCGAGGATATTCTCCTGCTGCCATAGAAACGTGACATCCGGTCGGTCGACCCAGCCTTGGCCCCGGTGGGGCTCAGCTCCTCGTTGTCTCGCAGCACGGGCCCCCTCCACCCAGTCACTCTCCCTGCTGCGCCATGCAGAGTTGCCCTGCATGGGGTGGGGGCCGGGGCATGAATCTGCAGTGGGAAACAGCCGTGGGTCAGTGCTGCTGTAAAGCGGCTGCGATGTGCCACCCCAGAGGTGGCTGCATGTCCGTGCAGGGTGAGGGCTCCCTGCGCGCAGTTGCTGGAGGACTGTTAAGTAGTTGTGATGTTTCACCCCAGAGGTGGCTGCATTACAGCTTCTAGAAGGCAGCCAGGGGCCTAAATCCTATTGACATGGAGCCCAACCCCCCTGAGAACCCCAGGCACGAAGCTGTAACCTCCAGGCAGGCTGGTAGCTTGGATGTGAGTAGCTGAGCCACGTGCTGCCAGGGGGAGACAGGCCAGTCCCACTGCTCAGGCTGATGGAGCTGGGAGGGGCGGCAGAAGTGCTGTGAGTTTGCTGGGGCTCAGCCCTGGCCATAGGGTGAACAGCTCAGCGAGGAGCACTGCGCGTTGGAGGCTTTGTGGGGAGCTGCTGACATGGTCTGGGAGCTCAATCTGCAGGCTGAAGCATGGTGCCCTCTTCCCCACTCTGCCACTGAGCTGCCACATGCCCTTGTCCCTGTCCCTTGCCACTCCCCAACCCCTACCCTGAGGGCCCGAGCACCTCTCCCTCCCTGCTGTGGGCCCCGCGCCCAATGCCAGGCTCCCATTAGGCACCACTGATTAAGGACTCCAGTTGCCATGGCAGCCGCTCTTTCTTCCCTGAGACGCCTTGTGCCTCTGTGCTGTCGCGGCTTTGGCGCCCCGGCCTCCCTCCCCCTCCCCGTGCCCTATTTCCACGCTGGGATGTGGCATCACACCTGCACAGCCCAGTGCACTGTGATCCCCGTGGCACTGCTGCCCACCCCTGCACAGGGCGACAGAACCCAGGAGTCCTGACCCCCGGCCCCACTCGCTACCCACTACACCATGCTCCCAGCCAGGAGTCCTGCCTCTTCCTCCCCTCCCGTCACCGTGACGCTGCATCAATGGCTCCAGAGACAGCCTAGGCATCCCCACTCCCTTCCTCTGCTCTGACCATTAGAGCCTGCTCCTCTCCCAGCCAAAACACAACCCAGGAGTCCTGCCCTCTGGCCCTTGCTCGGAGCCTGGTCTCAGGCAGGGCCAGACCTGACTGCTCAGGGCACACCAGGGGGGTGTGGGCCATGGCAGGACCCCTGCTGCCTGCCCCATGGCCACTCTCATCGCTCTCATCCTGTCTTGCAGGTCAACACTGAGGAAGCTGCAGCCAGACAGCATGTACGAGACCTGGGTGAGTGTGGAGCTGGGCCTGGATCAGTCCAGCTAGCCTAGGCATAGCCATCACCATGGGGCCCAAGACACCTCCCATCTCCCCCAGCACCATCCTGCTACTAGCAGCTGCCAAAACCAGAAGGGACCAGCTGTAGTGAAGGCAGGAGGCTGTGCCCAGAGTGGGAGGGAATCAGACCAAGCTGACCTGCTCTGCCTCCCAGATCCCTGGGGCATGATTTAGAGCCAGACAGCGGAGCTCAGGACTGCCTGGTCCCTGACATGCAGGGCCCTGCACTCAGGGCCTGGTCCATGAGCAGGTGCAGGTACATGGCACGTTCACATAGGAGCCACTTACTCTGCAGTAAATTTACTCTGGAGTAAGGAACGGATGTGTGACAGACACAGGCAGCCTGCAGTAGGCGCTATGACAACCCCAGGCCATGGTGAGGAGCTGGCATGCACCAAAATGAATGACTTGCACAGAGGGAACTTGGCAGCTGTAGTGGGTGCAGACACACATCCCAGGGCAACTGTCTCAGTTGCTGCCCTTCTCCCTCAGAGCTTCCTTTTCCTCCGGGGTAACTCCAAAATGCCCTAAAATCAGGCCATGGAGTGTCAGTGTCAGGAGCTTTTCCCTCTCACCTGTGCAGAAATCTCTGTGACAACCTAGGGGAATCTCCCTGGGGTCTCCCATGGCACTGGGCCACATGTACCTCTTTCAAACACTCACCCTGGCTCCTGTCAGCCAGGGAGGATCTGGCAGGGCAGGTCCAAGGTCTTCATTTGTTCTCAGGTGTTGCCTTGAAGGGTTTTACCAACCCGGAGCATGTGAAGGTGGCTCCCTGGAGCTGCTTTTTTATTTCAGTGAAAACACTTTCCCCATTTGGGTTCCCTTGCTCTGCAAGGAAAAGGCCACGTGTGTGAGTGCAGGGGAAGAAGGACATGACATTGAGTAAACACTGGCTGGCATGTGAAATGGGCTAGAAGTGAAGGTGCCCAGCAAGGGAGGGCATAAACGGGAGGTTGCATCTGCTTGCTTTTTTTAATGTCATCAGTAGGGGAAAGGGAATCTGTCTTAGTGCAGAATGCCCTGGCCTCCTTGTTTCATGTCCAGCTAAAATGTGGCACCAAACTTTGCACTTGGATAAATAGCATCCCATGTGCCCAGAGCCAGCATGGGACAGAAGCCAGCCCTGGGCCCCACTTTAGTGCCCTGCCGACAGCCCCTGCCGGTGGCATATGACCCTGTCTGATGTTCCCAACCTGAGGGCTGTGACCTTTTGCACCCACAGAAAAACCCAAGCACCCAAAACTGAAAGCACAGGCCCCATGTTTGAGCCCAGCAATGCCCCAAGGGACGTTTGACTTCCGACTGAAACTGTATCATCGCCTTCCCCTTTTTAAAATTGCGAAGGCAGGGATCATTCTTTCAGGATATTTTTCTCCGCTGCTGCTGGGTTTTTGAGCTACGAGATGCTAGCTGTAGGTTTCTTGCATGTAGGTTTCAGCATCTGGTAATGAGCACTGCTCTTAAAATACGACCGGTCTTGTTCCTTTCTGAGCTACGTGCTTCTCCGGGTGTGTGGGTGTCTTGTGTGTGCATCGCTGAGGACGGGTCTGGCGTTACAGGCATGTGTGTCTGCGTGATCTAGCCAGCGTGCACATTTGTGCACATGTAATTGTGGGGAGCCTCATACACTGTGTGTGTGCCTGCTTTGCACACGGCATGTGGATGTGGGGTTTGAGCACACACAGGGTGTGCCTGCGTGACAGGTTTGCCCGTCCACAGCTGCATCCCTGGTGTATTGCTTAATTTCTCTTCCTTCCTGTGAAAGCTGTTTCCATATTCATGTGCATTTCTGCATGCCTCGCACACGTGTACATGCAGAGAGAGGCGTGCATACTCAGGGGTACACATGTGCTGGGCATGACCTGCCCTGGCAGAGCAGGTCTGTGAAGACACATCTCTGGACACATGTGTGTGTCAGGGTGTGTGAATGGATCTCCGGGGGCTGTGAACACACGTGTTTCTACAAGGGCTGTGTGGATCCATGTGCATGTTCTCATCCCGTGTAGAGGAGCGTGCATGAGGGTGCCCGGGAGGCTCACGCCTGCACGTGGGTAGTGAACAGGTGCGTGAGCATTTCCTACCCCCCACCTCCACCTTCCCTCGCACGGGTCCTGTCGGTGCCACCCTGACCCCTGCCCACAGTGGGTGCAGGGCTGACCCGCCAACCACTCTGCTCTTCTCTCCCCAGGAGGACGACCTGGACGGGATCCACATCGTGGCCTTTGCAGAGGAGGATGACCCTGGTAAGAGCAGCCAGGAGCTGCCTTGTTGTGGGGCTGGGAGCAATGTGTCCTCCAGGGGCCAAGGGGCTGGGCCAAGCCCAAGGCACAGGCATAGCTGGCTGGTGCAGGGGCAGAGAAGGGGGCTCAGGGGAGGGAGTGGCAGGGGCTGGTACCCCTGGGTGGCTCCAGCACGAGGATGGGGCAGGCCCAGGTCACCACAAGGTGGGCACAGCTCCTCCTGCCCACTGCTCCCTGCCTCTGAGTGGGGCACTCGCTACAGGGCCAGGTGCTTGGGATGGATCTCCAGTCACGTTGTGGGGGCAGAGGTGGCCTGAGCCACGTGCTCGCCCAGTGGTGGGGCAGGAGTCTGCAGGGTTGGAAAGGGGGTGCTCCCAGTGCCTCTGCTGGCCTCACCAGCCTGCTCCCCAATGCAGATGGCTATGAATTCCTGGAGATCCTGAAGGAAGTGGCCAGGGACAACACGGACAACCCCGACCTGAGCATCATCTGGGTGGACCCTGAGGACTTCCCACTGGTGCGTGGGGCCCATGCCCCAAGCCAGGACCCTGGTGACCAGCCACAGGCTAAACCACCCCCTGCCTTTCCATGGGACCTGGGTGCCCTGTGCAAACCACCCCCCACAACCTCCTGCAGGCCTTGGAGGAAGTGCAGGGGCAGACAGTGGGCAGCCGGGGGTACATGGGGCTAGACAGAGGCATGGTTGGGTGGAGGAGGGAGAAGAGAGCAGGTGGAGGAGCCTGTCCGGGGGTGCAGGTAGATCCCACGTACCCTGTGAGAAAGCCCAGTGCACTGCAGCAGGTGCAAGAAGCCCATCACTAGAGGGAGGGTGGCTGATGCCTGTGGATAGAGCAGGGTCCCCAACCACACCCCACTCCACCCCACGGGGGTATGGAGGGCTTAGCTGGGGGTGCCCATGAGCCCCCAGCCTGCTCCCAAGCTCCCTTGGCTACCCTGGCAGGCAGCACAGGGCCTGCATGGGGGTCTCTGCTCCCTCAACTGCTGGTGCCGACTTGCTGAGCTGCATATCGGAGACCCTCCAATGCTGTCCCTGGGGGCCCTGTGATCCTGAGCAGTGATGGGGGCAGCACTAATGGGCTTTTGCTCTCCCTCCCCCAGCTCATCCCCTACTGGGAGAAGACCTTTGGGATTGACCTGTCTCAGCCCCAGATCGGCGTGGTCAACGTCACCGATGTGAGTGCCCCAGCCACCGCCCCCGCCCCAGCTGTGTCCCTGTGTTGGCCTCCCTGGGGGTTCCTGCCACTCCTCTGCTGCCTGCTGGCAGGAGGTGTTGGGACAGCCCCTGGACACTGGGGGTGGGTACACGGCTGCCCTGGGCCCTGGCAGCAGACACGTTCTGTGCCCCGAAATAGCTCGCACCAGAGGGCAGCAGCTCCTCGCTTCAGGGGTAACTGTTCCAGCGCACCAGCTGCGCCCCAGCAGAAGCAGGGACCACATATATCTGCTCCATGCCACTCAGACCCTGACCTTTGACTCTGGATGGGTCACGTATCTGCTCCTGGCAACAGGTGTGGGGCTGCCCTGGGCTTTACACAAATGCTGGAGTGCAGACTGGGAATACGCGTCCGACACACTTTGGTGCCAGGCGTGATGCGCGGCCAGCCGGAGCGCCCTGTATCCAAACCGTCCTGCCACAGGCTCCCTGGCCTCTCCCAGCTGCCTCTGCCCCCTGCGCTGATCTCTGTGCCCCGGGCCTGGTGCTGGCTGCCCCCTCCCCATGGATTGGCAAGGCCCCTTCCCTGCTTGGACCCATCCCAGGGTCAGTGGCTCTGCAGGCCAGGCAGCTGATTCCCAGCCACACCCCACATGGGACCAGGGGAGCTCTGTCCCTGGGCTAGCGATGGGACTGGCTTGTTCCACAGCTAAGACCTGCCCTCATGACCTGGGAATAGCCATGCCAGATCCACCAGCCCCCTGTGCCCTCCCCACCTTACCCCTGTGCCCCTCCCCTCTCACAGGCTGACAGCATCTGGATGGAGATGGATGATGAGGAAGACCTGCCCTCGGTAGACGAGCTGGAGGACTGGATCGAGGATGTGCTGGAAGGCGAGATCAACACAGAGGACGATGATGACGACGACGATGATGACGATGACGACGACGACTAGATGTCGTCGCCTCCCTGTTGGGTCTCGCCCGGGGCCACACTCTGCCCGGGCCCACCCAGGGCACCCATGGGGTCTCGGGGGTGGGGTGACAGCAGTGTGTGGCCACGGCCACGTGGCCAGACTCTAGCCGTGGCACATTTTTGTATGGATCCTATTTAAGCCGTCGGCCCCCCGGGAACCACATGCCGCCCCTGACAGGTGCTGGCTTCTTTGGGGGGAGGAACCCCCCAACGCAGCCTGTGCCCCCATCCCCTCCCCCTTCCCAAGGCACTCACAAGGCACGAAACAGGGCTTAGCTGAGCTTTATCTTGGCCTTGCTGCCCTGACACCCCTCCTCGAACAGCCGGGGGGAGTCAGGCCACGGCACAGCCCTGACCCCACCAACCCTCAAGCTAGAAGGAAATCCCCATCCTCTCTCAGCTCTATAGGGCTCATGACACTTGAGTGAGTGGCTCCTGTTGCTACCAGCTGAGGCAACAGTGTCCCATGCACTCAGAGCCAGCTCATGCCAACATGGGACAGAGGCCAGCCCTGAGCCCCACTTCGTGCCCTGCTGGCAGCGTGTGACCCTGTCTTCGGGCTCCCCCTGTGACGGGAGCCCTGCAGCCTGCGGGAAGCAGAGAGGGGCCCTGCTGCGGGCAGACCCCAGCTAGAGCCTGCCCCCTTTCCCCCCCACCCTGCCCCGGGGAGCAACCAATGTGCAATTTGTATATTTATAACCAACTTTGTACAGAGCAACATTGCAACCAGCAAGGCAATAAAACCTGGCAGTACGGCGCCCGGCTGGTGAGAGCTGTGTTGGGCCAGACCCATGGGAGGGGAACATGGGGTGGGTTTCTGTGTCTCATTGGAGCTCCTGTGGACTCCAATGGGACCGGGTTTTGGGGCCCTGGGACTCTTCCCTTCTCCTTGGTCCTGGTTTGCGGCTGAACCGAATGGACTGTGCTTGTTGGGCTTTGTTTTTGGGGGTTCACACCATCTCAGTGCTTCCTGCTACAGGGCGTCCCCAGCCCCATCCTTGGACCTGCTCATGGAGGAGCTGTGAAGACAAGGCCTGCTGGGATATCTGCTGCATTTGGGGGCTAGCACACAGACTGCTATGGGGAGGTGGTGGGGCAGAGGAGCTGCAGCCCACAGTGCCAAGGGTGGGGGAGCAGGGGCAGTTCTCTGCATGCATGGAGGGGCAGTTCCAGCCTTGGCTGCCACCCGGGGGGCAGCTGCAGAGACCCTGGGGCATGTGCTGTAGCTGGGAGGATGTTGGGGGAATCACGATGGACCCTCTGCACTGGGACACCGAAGCCTGGCGGGGTCCCAGCCTGCAGGGCCCTTTCCCTGGGCTGCAGGATGGCAGGTCCCTGGGGGGTGCTGCAGGCTCTGTGCAGGGCACTGCTCACCCTAGTGCCCCATGACAGGGCACTTGATTGCACAGGGCAGACATGGGAGGGCCAGGGGTAGGGGAGCCCAGCTCCCGCAGCGTAGCAGTAGGGGCTGGCCGGGGGCCATGAAGCGGGTGCCATGGTGCTGGACCCGCTACTCCTGGATGCCCCCTGATTTCATGGGGATGGAGGCATAAGCCTGGTGCCCTGGCCTTGCCCAATCCTGGGTAATTTTTTTCCACTACAGTAAAATCCCCCAGAGGTTTCAACTGGAAATGAGATTCTTTTTTCACTTCCTGCCCAAGAGAAACAGAAAGAGACCTCAGTGCCCCGATCACCCACCAGTGTAAGGGGGAGTTAGCAGGCCAGCCTGCTCCCTCCTTCCCCTGGACAGAGCATCTGGGAGCCCCCCAGTAGCCCCACCCCACTGCCACCACGGGGGGTGGGGAGGCTGGGGCCGTGTATCGCAAGCGGTTGGAGCTGCCAGCCCCGAGCAAGGAAATGGTGGCGGCCATCCAAACAGCTGCGGCTCTAGGTTCACATCGGCCAGCTGCAGCCGCACGCATGGGAATGGATCTGGCCTCCCTGGGGCAGAGGCCGGCAGGCCTGGGCGCTCCCCTCCCTCCACGTGAGGCCCAGCACCCTGCCCAACGTGGGCCTGGCTGCCAGGCTGAGGGCGCCTGCCAGCACCAGATCTCTGGCCCCGGGGAAGTGAAAGCCCCGTCCTCGGCCTGCTTCCTCCTTTCAGTCTCGTTTTTGCGTGGCACAAAGGGCGAGGGAGCTGTGGGGGGCGGGACTGTGGCAGCAGTGGGGGGCTCAGGGGCAAGGCCGCTGGGTCCATGCCCCCGTCTTCAAGGCTGCTTATGCACCGCAGCTGCCAGCCTCTCTGGAGCTGACTCTGCAATACTGGGTGGCGGGCACGTGCCAGCCTGCAAACCACGCAGTCCTGCCACCCATTGCTGCAGGGGAGTGAGGACAAGGCGGGGGGCTGCACTAGTGCAGCAGTGAAGCTGAAGGGAACAGCGTGGCTTGGAGCAGCCCCTCTGGGACCTGGGCTGTCGTGGGGGCCCCTGCTGCATGTGCCCTGCGGGGCAGGTGGCTCTGGCCTGCCCAGCGCGGGGGGCTGGTGTGACCAAGTCAGACACCTTGGCCTGGTTTGGTTTGGAGGAAAAGAGCTGAGGTGAAGGAGTAGCGGCCGAGCCTGACCCCATGGAGCTGGGCCCTGCCCCTCTTGCCTGGAGCCCTTGGGCACGGGCTGGCTGTTCAGGCCCCGCCTGGCAGGGATGGAGATGCCAGGGGCAGGGGCAGCTCCCCACCTCCATCCAGCCAGGAAACACATGTGCACATGCACCCCCCCCATATACATTCCCATGCATACACGCACAAATGCCCATGCACACACATGTACACATGCATACATGTATGCACACCCCAATGGCCACACACGCACATGCACGCCCACACCCACACGTATATGTACATACATGCAGGCACAAATGCACACACATGCACACCCACACGCACATACTTGCGTACACACACATGCCCACGCATATATGTATATACACGCAGGCACAAATGCACCCCCACATACTTGCACACACACGCACATGCCCACATATATGTACATACATACATGCAGGCACACATGCACACACGTGCACGCCCACACTTGCACAGACACGCGCATACTACGTACAATCACGTAGGCACAAATGCACACACACACGCAGGCCCACACGCACATACTTGCACATGCACACATTCATGGATGTTCATGCATGCACGCGCCCACGAATGTCCACACACGCTCGCACACTGATGCATGTGTCCGCACAATCACACACACGCATGTGCCCAGACACACACGCAGGCACGCACACCGACACGCGCACACACGGGCGGCCCCGCGCGGCCGGAGCACAAAGGCGCCCGGTGACGTCACCGCCCCGCCCGCCCCGCGCAGGAGGAGCC
>NW_005843255.1:142475-168776 GCF_000455745.1 Alligator sinensis | reverse complement strand
GGGGCCCGGGGTCCGGCCTGCCCCTGCCCCTGCCCCTGCCCCGCGCGCTGGGCGGCACCGGACTGGTCGCCTGATCTGTGCCCACGGGCTGTCAAGCCGGGCGTGGCCGGGCGAGGCAGTGGTGTCTAGGAGTTGGGCTGGGGGCTGCCTGGCAGGGGTTAGAGCTCCCCGGACTCCTGCTTTCCGTGCCCGGTTCGTGCGTGGCGTTTTCTGCACGCGCGGGTCTGGGCTCGGTCTCCTTGTCCGGTGCCCGGGCGGCGGCCGAGGGAGGGGCAGCAGGCAGAGGGCGCGTGCGGGGGGCACCGGGCTGGTGCCCGCGGCGCGCTCCGTCACGTGGCGGCTCTGTGCAGGGCGCTGGTGCCTCGGTGGCCAAACCCGGGTCCGGGGGTGGGGGGGATCCAGGGCCGTGGGAATGGCTCGCTGGAGGGCGTGGGGCCAGTCGGGTGGGAGCTGGCTCCATGACTTGATGTCATCTCCTGGGACCTCTCCCGGCCCCGCAGGGCAGTGCTGGAGGACGTCCTTCAGCTTGTCCAGAGCCCTCGGCCCCGCGCCGTGATGTCCTGGGGCAGCTTCCGTGTGCCTTGGCTGGCCCCCCTGGGACTTGGGGGTCTCCCGATGGGGTCCCCGTCCGGGCACCTGGCTGCGGGCTGCTCCGTCCCCGCCCCACGTGTCAGGGGCCGGGTGGTTGGGGTCGGGGCCGCTCCTCCCTTTGTTTCGGGAACCGGCCTCTCAAAGGCATCTTGGCTTGGGCCCCTTCCTCATGCCCCCATGCCCAGTTGATGCCAGGGCTGGACGTGCGACTGGCAGGCCTGGCTTCCTCGCCCTGAGGTCTGGCTCCAGCGCCATGCCCTGGAGCCCGCTCCATCCATGCCGGGAGCAGCAGGCTGACTCCGGCAGTGGGGCTGGGGCACCTGCCATGGGCATCTGGCGGGGCCTGGCCTGGGGGGCTCTGGGCTCAGGGCAAGGCCTCGTGATGCCGGCGGGGCAGAAGGGGGCTGGGAGTGGAGCTGCCCATCCTGTAATCTGCGCGCGGCTAAACAATCACGCTTAAACAATCACGGCGGAAATTGCCAGCTGTGCTCGTCGCCGCTCCTTCACACGCCGCCGTGGCACTGGTCCCCTCCTCCCATGGGGCCGCCGTGTCAGCCCCCCTTGCCAGCCTCCCTAGCCGGCACCGGGTCTGCAAGTGGGCGCACACGTGTGCCTGAGCAGCCCCCCCCCAATTACCCTGCTAGGCCAGCTCTGTGCTGTGGCAGCTTGTGGCCCTGCACGGCTATGGTCGGGGCACTCGTGGTGCCGGGCGCTGCATGGAGAAAGCAGAGGCCATCACGGCCAGGCAGATGAGGCAGGCAGAGGCTGGGAGGGGGAAACTGAGGCATGGGGTGGCCACGTCCCCCCGTAGGCCAGTGGCAGAGCCAGGGGGAGCAGGCAGGCAGGGGTCCATTTTGGTGCTGATGAGGATGCAGTGGGGGGGATTTGGGGGCCCTGGCAGGCTCCCTGCCCCGCTCAGCTGTATTTGCATACATGGGAACTTAACCCTTTCCCATCCTAAACAGAGCCTGCCCACAGGGCCGGATCCCTGGAGCCTGTCATGTTCCCAGCCTGCACACTCACGCGCTCGCAGTCATTTCACAGCCGCCACTTGTGTGACAGTCATTGCACACTTCCCCCTGGGCTCAACATGGCCCACAATTGTGATGCACACCCCAGCACCCTGCCACGCACAGGGCACGCTCCGTGTCTGCATGCAGTGTGCACTCACCATCCGTGCGGATGCATGCGCAGGCTTAGCGCACACTTTCACGTGTGTGTGCCCACGCTCGAATGAACATGTACAGATGTTCCCATGTGAACATGCCTAGTCCCCCTACTGCAAGTGTCTGGCAGCGATGCTCCGTGGAAGGGTTGAGGTCAGACAGGCACCATGGGGCATCCTTTGGCCCCACGGTAGACGCCCCATGGTACCCTTACCTCCACCTAGCTGGGGGAGCATCGCTGCCAGGCAGCTAGGGCAGGGGGACTATGCACGTTCACATGGGTATGCACGTGAAAGTTATGCCCCCCTTCCCCAGGGAGATGAGGCCTCCCCCGTGCCCAGCCCTGCTGCCCCTAGGCTGGGCCATACCTGCTCCTGCGAGGAGCTTCCCAGCACTGGAGGAGGCAGCCTCTGTCTCTGCCTTTTTCCCGCAGTCCTTCATCCAGCCAATCCTCGCTGCAGCCCTGGAGCCGCGTCTTGGGACCGTGTCGCCCCCGCAGAGACGGCGCGCTGTGATCCTGCCACCCCCAGTCTCTAATTATCTCTCCCAGATGCAGTGCCCAGGTGCCCACACCAGCCACATCCAGGCCCGGTGAGGCCTCTAATTACAGCCATATTCGCCCCAGCCCCAGGCAGGGCAGGGAGTGGCATTGAAACTGCTGCGAGTGGCATTGGGTCACAGGAGGGAAACTAAGGCACGGGGAGAAAGTGATTGTGCAAGTGAGATGGGAACAGAGCCCCGGAGTCCTGCCTGGCTCCCCACTTCCAGAGCTGGGAGTAGGGAACCCAGGAGTCCTGGCTCCTGGTCCCTCTTGCCCTACAACGGTGTCCTCTTGTTCTGGAGTTGGGAAAAGAACCCAAGAGTCCTTACCTTCCTCGCCAGCCCTTCTACTCTAACCGCTAGGCCTCCCTCCTCTCTGAGCTGGGAATTGAACCTAGGAGTCCTGAGTCCCCACCCTTTCTGCTCCAGCCATTAGACTCTACTCCCTCCCCCTCCATGCACAGACCAGGCTGGGACACAGGTGACCCCCCGGGTGGGGGGGCATATGTCTGCCAGGGCTGATGTGAACCCTTCCCCCCCTTATGCCCCAGCCTCGTCCCTGAGCTGTGGGGGGTCCCCAGGGCCTTTGCCTTGGACCCCCCAGCTCAAGTGGGGTGAGGTGTGGACATGCTTCAGTCTCAGTGAGGGGAGTAGGCGTGAGTGGTTAGAGCGGGTGGGATGGGAGGCACGTCATGTCTGGTGGCTTGAGCAGGCAGCCTGGGGGCGAGCTGCACCGTGACTCAGTTTCCCCACCTGTCCCACGTGGGTAATGATGCCCCCAGACTTAGGGCTGGGTCAGGCTGGCTGTGGGGGTGGCAAGGAAAATGTCTGATGGACACAACCAGTGGGCAGCTGCACCCCGCTGCCTTCTCCTGTAGGGACTCGGAGCCACTCCTCTGTGTGTCATAGGCCCTGTAGTGCCAAAAGCCGATAGTGATTCCCTGTGATGGGGGCAAGGGTGGTGCTTGCGCTGTGTCCCTCTCCCCCAGCACCACGTGGGCTCCATCATCCTCCCCAGACACAGGGGCTGACCTGGGAGCCCTCCGGTCCCCGGCACCAGTTGCAGCTCCAGGCCAGGGCTATGTGTCCCCCTTCCCCCAGCCTGTGCCCAGGTGTTGGTGCCGTGGCCGCCAGCCGCTGCGCATTGTCCCAGGCTGCGGGTGCGAGAGGGAGGCACAAAAGGCCCATTGTCCGGGCCTGCCCAATGCCCCCCTCCGCTCTCGCCTTTTGTTTGTGTCCCTGAGCCGGGCAGTGGCGCGGCCGGACGTTCCAGTCCGTTCCCGGGGTGGGCGGGGGGGCCGGGCCCCAGGACCCACGAGTCGGATCACGCGTGGTGCGTGTGCCGGGCAGCTGCGGGGCGCCTGGGGCTGAAAAGGGGGCGCTGAGGCCGGGAGTGAAGGAGGGAGAGCGGGAAGGGGGAGGGAGCCGGCCCCTCGGCCATGTCTGCCTCAATATTGTTTCCATCTGTCTGGAGGAAATCTGAACCTGCCAAGCGGCTCCGGCAGGCCTGCCAGGCCCCCCCCCCCCCCCGGCCAGAAGGGGCCAGGCCCCGCCGACGCTCTCAGCACCAGCATCGCTCAGCGAAGGAGACACGGGGGCCCGAATTCCTGTCTTCGCCGTGGGCGTGAGGCATCTCCCCAGGATAGAGCTGCCTTTGGGGCAGAGGGGAAGGGAGTGGGACTGGGGGCAGCGAGGGTGCCTGGGACAGCATCAGGGGTTTCCTGGCCTCAGGACAGCTGCAGCCCAGCTCTGAAGCCTTGGGCCTGGGGCACCAACGGGGACCGCAGCCTCTGGAGACCCCAGTGCGACTCGGAGGGCAGCTGCGAGGCTCGGGCGCTGGGCGCTGCACAGACCTGCCAGGCCAGCCGCAGCCCCGCCAGCCCTTTGATGCCAGGGGGAGCAGGTGTCAGCCCCCCGCGCGGGTGGGGATGGGACGTTGCAGAACAGAGACGCCGCGACTGCAGCCCGGGGTATTGCTGCGCTCCATGGAGCATCCTCCCCGTGGGGCCGTGCGGGCCGTCCCGGCACAGGGCTGGCACCTGGGGCCTGGCTGGCCTGTCCTGAGCTCCGGTGGCTCTCTGCTTTCTGGAGCCATCCAAGAGGACACAGCGTAGGTGGAGCAGCCCCAAGCCTGCTGTAGCTGGTCCTCGGGCAAGGCAGGCCTTTGTGTTCCTGCAGCCAGCGACTGTGGGGCTGTTTGGTGCCAGGGTCGGGAGGAGGGGTGGGTGGGAATTGGCCCATGCTTGTGGGGGAAGCAGGGGCCCAGAGAGGCGAAGGGGCTTTCCTGAGGCTACGTCAGTCTCAGCTGTGCGCCCTGCCTGGGCCAAGCCGTGGCCCCACTTCCCCTCCGCCTCCGATGCGCTGAACTCTGGGCTTTCGCTTCCTCCTCGCCCCCTCCGTGCCCAGGCTGGCATTTCCCGCAAGCCTCCACCAGCATGAAGGAGGCCGTGCAGAGCAATGGTTAGAGGACTCTGGGGTTCTCTTGCCAGCTCTGCCCCATATGCCTGCCTGACCTTGGCGGAGGTGCTGCACCTCCTAATTATTGCAGAAAACGGGGTGGAAAATGGTGTGTGGCAGTGCTGGGCTGCACCTGGCGCTCACAGGGGGTTGGGCTGGGCTGGGGGCTGCAGGCTGGCATGGAGCCTGGGGGCAGGGGGATGCTCTGTGCCAGGTTGTGAGGAGGCCCCTGTGGGGGCATTCCCAGTTGCCCCATCTCCTCCCCAGTGCCCACAGCGCTGCTGGCACCCGCCACACCACACTGTCATGGTGTCAAGGGGATGTGGGGATGTCAAGGGGCCCTGTTCTTGTGCTTGCGTGGGACCTGGGCCTGCCCAGTCTGGTGCCCCCGGGGTGGCACAGGCAGGCCTGGCGCTGCGTCTGACCATGGGACTCAGCGCCGAGCCCGGGCTGTCACGGGAATGGACGAGGCAGAGACGTCCACGCCCTGGAGGCTGATGAAGGCCCCTGTGCTCACAGGCATGAACGGAGCCATCCCTGGTGCTGGCTTCTGCCCTGGCCCCTGCGGCGTGCTCGGCTTGGGACCAACTGAGTGCCCGGCTCCGAGATGGCCCCCAAACAGGCGTGGGGGCAGCTGGGCTCTGACCAGAGCAGCCCTGGCTGCGTGGATGGTCCCGCTCCCCCCTCGCACACCTGTGGCCGGCAGGGGAGCGGACAAAGCCCGGAAGGCATGTGGGGGGCAGGAAGGAAAGGAGCGAGTGGCGGGCGCTGCCCATGACTCTTCCTCTGCCCAGCTGCGCTTCCTGCATCCCGGTTCACATCTCTTTCCCCCCACCACCGGGTCTCACCCCTCCCCTCCACTGCCTGCTGCTGGATTTAGGGCAGTGCCTCCGCGGGAGGGGGGAGACCCAAGAGCCAGGGGATTAGTGCAGCTGCCGCCCGCTAAGCCGATTGGCATTGGGGCTGCGGCAGGGGGGCGAGGTCCATCGGTCCCAGAGGTGGCTCCATCTGGCCTGGGCAGGGCCGAGCCTGGAGCATTGTGCCCCTGTGTCTCGGTGGGCAGCTCGGGGGCCTGGCTGAGGGCTCTGCCCCCCTCCCAGTGGTGCCAGGTTGGTCCCGGGAAGGTTCCCATAGTTTCGGACCCGCCTTGGCTGCAGCAAAGTCCAGGCCCAGTCGGACCGGCTGTCCCACTCCACCCAGCCCGGAGGCCTTTGCTGTGAGCAGGGGTGCGGGCACCTGTGCCTTAGCACTCCAGCTGTGAAGGGCACCCTGGCTGAGCCATGCTGGAGCCCAGCCAGCCTGCCTCGCACACTCACTCATCTTCCACTGCAGCCCTCCGGGGGTTAAACACCCTCCCACCCAGGCTGCTGGATGGAAGTGGAGGTCGCAAGTCAAAGGTCGCTTGTCTGCCAACACCAGGTCACTCATTAATGTGCTGACAGGTCATTAACCCTGGACTCCCAGGTCCCTTCCCCGGGCCAGGCTGGTGCAAGGCAGAGGATGAGGGTCAGGGTGATGGCAGTGCTTTGAGGCTCTGCCTGGCCCTTGGTGCTAGGTGCTGCACATGCCCATGCACTGGGACTCATGGCTGCCCCCAGCGATGACCCTGGTCCCCGGGCTGCACTGTTTGCAAGCACAGGCTGGGTGGGCACTTGTGGCCCCTTGGTCTCACAGTGCCCCTGAGCTGCACAGGGATGTGTCTGAGCCAGGAGACAACCCTGGGCAGAATAGACCTGACAGGTGCTGGATTTGGCCCCTGTGCCCTATAGAGGGGTCCAGGCAGGGACATCCTGCAACCAGAGAGTTCAGGAAGCTACAGAGGAACACGGCGGCCCTCAGAGAGGGGGGCAGTCAGGTAGCACCACTGCATAGGGGAGTAGGATTAAGTACCCCCCCACCCCACCCCATCGCTGCCTCCTGTGGGAGCACTGGGACTCACTTGCTCTGCCCCCTCCTCTCCCAGCTCCCCCACACCGCATGCGTGAGAGCAGGGAGCCTGCCCCAGGCATTGCCAGCATGGCCAGGGCGGGGGCTCCCAGCTCTGCTTCCATTCAGGAGCCAGCGCACTCGCATCCCAGTGCCTCGGGAGGGTTCGGGGGCTGCTGTGTCTACCTGCTCTGCCCGTGCCTGCTGCAGGCCCTGTGGCCCACATCGGGGAAGTGCCAGGTGCTCCCTGCAACCTCAGCTGTACGAGTTTGTGCGCCTCTGGTGTGGCATGCACTGTTCACGTGTGCATGCGTGTGTGCACATGTGCTCTACTGGGGGCATATCCCAGGCTTCTGGGCTTTGCTGGTTGCCACGTGGGGTTGGGAAAGAATTTTTTTCCTTTCCTGTTGCTACCTGTGTCAGGGTTTTTTTTTTACATCTCCCTCATCGGGTGTTGGCTGCAGCCCAGACTGGGGATGGGGACTGGGCTGTGCCAATGCGCCTGCTGGGCTTTAAAGGCAAAGGGTCCTGGCTAGAGGGTCTTGCCGGACGCTGCATTGGGGTCAGGGAGGAATTTCCCCAGAAATTCATATTAGGGTCAGATTGGTATGGACTGAGGGTGGTGGGGGCCTTCCTCTGTAGTGGGGCACAGGCTCAGCCTGGGTTCTCTGGAGAGTATTTTAATACCCAGGACGTTGGCCATGGCCCCCCTGCCTTCCCTAGGGCAGGTCCAGGTGTGATGTCAGAGGTGACTGTAGCTTTGCTAAGAGGTTGGACAATGCATGCATCTGGGCTGGTTTGGACAGGGCTGATCCTTGGGCCAGGGGTTGGACTGGACAGGACCTCTAGAGCTCCCTTCCAGCCCTGCTCTTCTGCGTGTGCACGTGTGTCTGTGCATGTGCACACGCACACAGGCCCGTGCTCCCTGTGGCCCCCTCCCCCTCCTCTCTCCCAGCAACAGGAGAAGGCGTGGATCCGAGCTCTTCCGCGAGATGGGGCAGCGAGGGTTAAGGACTGTGCGCTCAGCTGTTGCCATGGCGATTTCTTTGCGCCTAGAAACCCAAGCACTGATGCCTCCGTCCCCTCGGGCCCCCCAGTCCCGGGCTGAGCCCATTTCACATTGCATCTGGGGCGGGAACGCTGATGCGCTCTGTCACTGCAGCCGGGTGCCCGGGGCTCTGTGGGGCTGGGGCAGGCTGGTTCCCGCCGCCCCGCGTGGCTCTGGGTCCATCCCGCCGCCACCCCCAAGGCTCCCCGTGGGCTTTGCTGCTTTCTGGGGTCCCTGGGCCAGCTCCGTGCCCAGGATCCCACTGCTCTTCCTGGCAGAGAGCAGGAAACTGAGTCACCGGGAGAAAGTGACTGGTCTGAGATCACACCCCGGGAGCCGTGGGCAGGGAACCCAGGCATCCAGGCTGCCCCTGCACCTAGCACCAGCGCTGCACTCTTCCAGCCAGAGGTGGGGGTCCTGGCTCTGCACAGGCCCACTTATGGCCACGAGCCAGGGCAAGGCCTGAATGGGGAGCGTCTGTCTGTCCTTCCCATCAGCCCATCCTTCGCCTGCCGGGTGCTGGGAAAGTGCTGGTGGCTGGAGGAGGACAACGGGCATCTCCAGGCAGCCCCCAGCTGGAGCCCGAGCTGTCACTTTGTGAATGGGGCTCCTGATCACACCCCTTCATGCATATTCACAAGGCACTTTGCATGCAAAGCACGAATGGAGGCGACAGGGGGGCCCATCTGTTGTTCTCATCCCACCAGGGTCCCTCCTTGGGGCCAGACGGGGCTGCCCTGAACCTCTGCCCCCAGCCTGGGTGCTGCCCTCCTCCTCCTTCCCTGTACTCAGCGTGGAGGGCACCTCCCTGCGGTGCAAGCTGCAACCCCAGGTCCATCTGTGCCCAGCAGCTTGGGTGACGCTCTCCCTGGATGCTGCGGCTCCCCACTGGGCCTCCCCCTACCTCTGGAGCCCTGTTCCTCAACAGCCAGGAGCAAGTGCCATGCAGCCATCCTAGTGGGGCTTGGAAAGCAGCCCCCTGCCCCCGGGGAGGGCAGAGGGGGGACAATACTCTGCTTCTCTAGACTCCTAGCAGGAAGTCAGACAGCAGCAGGGCGGAGAAGCTGAGAGGCAGCAGGAAGCCAATTGCTTTGTTCTAAGAGAGCTCCTTGTTCAGGGTTGGAAGAAAGCTGCTCCGTCCTATCGGCCCCTGGCACTGGCACCTCCTTGCATTCTCTGGCCCCAAAGCAATTCTGACTTAGCTGCTGGGGGCAGCAGCGGTGTCTTATGTCTGCACACCCGTACACGGAGCCAAGCGCAGCCGTGCACGCCCGCGCATGGAGCCGACCGGGGGCCCCGGTCCTCACCAAGGTGCTTCTGGGATGCAGGGAGCGCGCGGAGAGATCAGTGCTCGATCAGGCTGTGGCCCACGCCGCGTATCTGGCAACACCTCCCTGCACGCGCACACTCCAGCCTGCTGCAGGTGTTGGAGAGGGGAACTGTTGTTTGCCAAATTTTTCCACCTTTTTTTCTTTTTCCCTGGTGGGGTTTCGAAAGCATAATGATGCATCGGGCTGAGAGTTTATCCCAGGATGGTCTGAGCCATGATTCTGTATTGCATGCATCCCCTCGCCCTGAATGAATAGACCCAATCCGCTGCGTTAGTCACCAGCCTGATGAGTAGCTGTGATAGAACGTGTCCCTCCAGCCAGGGGAGGGAGCGCCTGGTAGCAATTAGCTCTCCACGGGTTCGTTGTTGCATATCCAGGCTGTTTATCGCCAGCCTTGCTGACCCGTCTTCCCTGGGGGAATAGGAGTCTTAATTCACTAATGTGTCTTCTGAGCTTTGGGACTCTTCAAGGGAGCCAGGGACTCGTAGAGCATTAATTGTTAACCCACAGACGATGGATAGAGATGGATCGGAGCTCCCAGTCCTGTGGGGTGGAGGAGGGGTGCAGCCTTGGCAGATGTGGAGACTGAAGCATGGGGCGGGGATGTGGGCACGCGAGCCAGGCGGGCACAGGGTTTCTGGTTCTAACCCTGCGGAACCGGGCAGAGTTGCTCGGGTTCAGCCAAAATGCATCGTTGGACCCAGATGGAGAGATCTGGTTCATGACCTGCGGATGTCAAGTCGGGTTCTCATTGGCTGGAATCTGCTCATGTCTTTTAGATGACATCACAACTGGCTTTTCCCAGAGGTTTCTCCCCCTCCATCCTCCCTTTCCTTTCCCCTCTCCTGCTTTTTCCTGGCCACAGCTGCTCCTTCAGCTCCACCCAGATCCATAGATCACCTCCAGCAGCTTGATGATGTGTTTGCTATAAAGCTTTGACCCAGCAGAAGACCGGGGTCCCAGCTGCCCCCCGAGCGCTAGGAGCACAGCTCTGCTTTGGAGCTGGCAGGAGAACCCAGGTGTCCTGACCCTGGCCTGGGGCTTTATAGGCTAAGGCTGGAGGAGCCTCTCAGCGAGGGCACGGAGACAACAGTCTGCAAGTGGCTCATCCTGGTTCTGGGTTTCTCCCACCCGCCCCAAAGTGGGTGCGGGAGGGGACAAGAAGCAGGGACCCTCATGCTTTGGTGTGACCCCCCGTGCTGTGGCTCACCCAGGCAGAATGGCTTCATAGAAGAATTATAGGTAATGTGTGATAATGTGGCTGGGCTGGCTAACACGGGTTCTAGAGTGCGGCTGGGCTAACAGGTTCTAGAGTGCTGCAGGGACGTGGCCGGGCTAATGGGTTCTAGAGCACTGTGGGAACGCGGCGGGGCTAAGGCAGGTTCTAGAGTGCTGGGGAGATGCAGCCGGGCTAAAGGGTTCTAGAGCGCTGCAGGGACGCAGCCAGGCTGCCGGGTTCTAGAGCACTGTGGGGACGTAGCCGGGCTAATGGGTTCTGGAGCACTACAGGGATGTGGCCGGGCTAAGGCAGGTTCTAGAGCACTGGGGAGAGGCAGCTGGGCTAAAGGGATCTAGAGCGCTGCAGTGACTGGTTGAGCTTGCTGCTCTGGGTCCTGGAGCGCTGAGGTCATGCAGCGGGGCTGGCTGGCGTGGGTGCTAGATCTGTGTTGCGATGAGGCGGGGGCAGGTCTAGTGCAGCATGTTCGTGTGGCCGGGTGGCAAACGCGGGTTCTAGAGCAGCCTGCGGGCTCAGTCCAGCTGGCAGCGGGGTCGCCAGGGCTCAGCCTGAGCCTTGGCTGGTGTGTGGCCCGCACTGTGCGCGGCCTCGCTCTGCTCTATCAGCTCAGCCCTGTGGGATCCTGAGATGCCCAGGGCACATCTGGGAAGCACCGGATGCCTTCCCCCATTGCCTGCTCAGGACCTCAGAGCCCTTGCCCCCATCCCCACCTTAGGCCCAGGCCTCACAGGTTTGATCCCTGCATGGTTGTCTGGACCTCAGCAGTCACCCCAGCTCTCCTGGCCTCGCACTCAGGGCCGTGTCCTTCACTGAGCTCCTACAGCCTCTCCCCGTAGTTACCTTCCTCCTTCCCACAGCCAGCTCTTTCCCCAGCCCTGAAATGCAGACACTTCTGGGGTGGAACGGGGCAGCCGGCTGACATCTGGCTCAGGGGCTGCCCAGAAGCAACTGATCTCACAGGGCTGTGGACGCTAGACCCCAGGTGTCCTGATGCCCAGGCCCCTTTGCTCCAGCTACTAGACCCCCCTTCCCTCCCTCCCCACGCTAGGAACAGCCCAGGAGTCCGGGCACCCTGCCCCCCTCCTGCTCTCACCTGCTCGACTGCACCTGCCCATGGGGGACCCTGGCATGCCCACGGCGCCATCCACATCCAGGGCCCGCCTGGCAGCTGGGTTCATTGCCTCGTGCCACCCAGCGCGCCTGGGAAACGGGCAGGGGGCCAGGCCGGGCCGTTTGCTGTCCCCAAGGGGGACAAAAGGGAGAGAAAGGGGGAAAGCGGAGAGGGACGGAGAAGAAAAGCAGACAGGAGAGCATGGGGGAGGGGGGTGCAAAGTGAAAGGGGCAGAGGGTGGTGGGGGGGGTGCTCTGCAAGGGGGAGAGTGAGAAAGCCGGGCAGTGAAAGGAGCAGACGCCCCCCCCAAACGCAGGCGCTCGAGGCGCGGACGCTGCCCGGCATACTGAGCGCGCAGACCTGCCTGCAACAACAGTCGGGGAAAGGAACCCGGGCGACCGGGCCGGGAGCCCAGCCACTGACTCATTGTTTCAGGAAGACGGGCCAGCTGGGAAACCTCTCCCCTTCAAGCAGCACCGCGGGCGCTTCCGCCGCGCGGAGAATCACAAGCAGGCCTGGGAAAGAGGGCAGCCGGCGCCGGGGGGAGCGGCAGAGCGAGGCCAGGGCCAGGACCGCACGTGCGTGCACATGTGCACGCGCCCCCCCGACGCTGCTGGTGCAAGGAGACCCTGGGCTGGACGAGCAGCAGGCGGGTGCAGGGCTCCCAGCCTGACGTCCTGCCTCCCAGCTGGGACTTTCCCAGCCTGGCTCCAGCTCTCCCATGGATGAGGCAGCCGGGCAGGGCGCTGGCATGTGTCCGGGGGCAGGCCTGGAGTTGGGGTTTGGCAAGGGGCTGGCGGGACGACGGGAGCCCCGCGCTGCTGGGCCAGCCTGGCACAGGGCTGAGGCTGGGCCGGCGGCACCCCGTTCTCTGTTCTGAGCCTGGGCATGCGGTTGATGCGAGTGGCGCGGGCTGGGACGGGGTGACAGACAGACACGTGCTAGGTGCAGACAGATGGGGGGGATTGCTCCCCGCACACACGCCCCCACCCCACCAGGCCCTGATGAAGCCGTGCCCGGCTGGCACCGCCAGGGCCCGTGTACAGGGAGGTGGGGGGGAGGCCTCCCGTGCCGCAGGGAAAAGGATGAAGAAAACAAGAAATGAAGGAAATAGTGGTTGCTACAGCGACCGCCTTTGCCGTCATGGTGGAGGACAGTGGTTTCCAAGGCAACCAAGAGGAAGCAAGAGATGGCTGAGGGAAAGGGAGTTTGGGCTGGCGCGGGGGCGGGTGTGGGGACAGACAAGCATGACCCCCGCCCTGACCCAGCGCGGCCAGCACCAGCCTCATCCCTGGAGGTGCCAGGGGGTCCCAATGGCCCCTCGGGCAGGGCACGGGGCTGGTGGGGGCAGGACACGGCTCTGTACACGTGCGGGCGCTGGGGGAAGGACATGGGGCACTGAGGTGTGCCGTGCCGCCTGTGCCCTGAGCCTCGCGGGGCTGGCCTGCAGGGGCTCTGGCGGCTGTCCAATGCCCCCTCTTCTCAGGACTTGAACCAGCCCCGATGGGGGTTCGCTTCACCTGTCCTGGCCCGGTGCTGCTATTCAGTGCATTCGGTAATGATTTGGATGCTGGCACAGGTGGCACGAAACGGGGCAGGGCTGTAAACACGTCGGAAGGCTTCAACAGATGAGAAGGCTGGGCTGGAGCTAATGGGGGAAGTTCAATGCTGGTAAATGCAGGGGCTGCACCTGGGGAAGGGTCAAAACCCCACATCCCAGATGGGGGACCCTCGACTGGGCAGCAGCTCTATGGAGGAGGGTCCAGGAGTCTCAGATCGCAGACCGCGTGAGTCCGCGGTGCCATGCAGCTGCACCGAAGGCAGGTGTGGTTTTGGGGTGCATCATAGGCGCAAGATGCGGGCAGTGGTTGTGCCTCTCTGCTCGGCATCCGGATACTGCGTGCGGCTCTGGGCTCTGCATTTTCCAAAGGATGTGGACAAGTCAGAGACGGTCCAGAGATGGGTAACAATGATGAACAAGGGCTTGGAAAGCAAATCCTAGGAAGAGAGGCTCAAGGAGCTGGGCATGTTACGCAGGGGGTTGCAAAGAGGATGGAGCTGGACTGTTCCCAGTGGCGGCAGATGACAGACAGGGAGCAATGGGCTCCAGTTGCAGCCAGGAAAGTTGAGGTTGGATATTAGGAAAACTTCCTCACGAGGAGGGTAGTAAAGCACTGGAACAGGTTACCCAGGGGGGTGGTAGAGTCCCCAGTCCTTCCTTGGAGGTATTTAAGACCCAGGCAGACAAAGCCTTGGCTGGGATGGTGTAGTTGGGGCTGGTCCTGCTTTAAGCAGGGGGTTGGATTGGTTGTGACCTCCTGAGGTCCCTTCCCACCCTCTTTCTCTTGGATTTCTGTGATTCTGTGTTCAGCCTGTGGAAAAGAGACTTAAGAGAGGACATGACAACAGTGTTCAAATAAAATACCTGAAGGGCTGCCATTACAGGAGAGAAAAAGCACCTTTTCTCTCTTGCTGCAGAGAGGAGGAGGTGGACCAGTGGCCTGAAGTTGCAGCAAAGTAGGTTTAAATGAGATCAGGAAAATCTCTTCCCTCTTAGAGCAGGAGGCAGTGGACTAGGCTCCAGGGAAGGGGTGGACTCTTCATCGCTGGGGGTGTTCGCTGCTGCTAGGCATGTCAGGGGTTTTTTCCACCGCCCTCAGAGGCACGGGGTGTTGGCTCCAGCCCACGCTGGGATGGGGACTGGGCTTTTGCTCTTGTTGGGACTTAAAGCCAGAGGGTCCTGGCTGGAAGGTCTTGCCTCTCTGCTCAGGGTCAGACCGACACCAGATTTGGGGTCAGGAAGGGATGTAGAGGGGGCGTGACCTCTGCTTGGGATCTCTCCAGCGCATTATAAAGCTGTTACAGCAGCAGGACAAGTTAGATGAGCACTTGTCTGGGCTGGTTTGGATGGGGACCTACCTGCCTCAAGCAGGGCCTGGACTAGACGGGACCTCCGGACTAGACAGGACCTTCTACGCAGGCCGTCCCTCCTCTTCTCCTGCCAGCGCCCATGGCTGCAGGATGCTTCCCAACGGCCATGCTTCAGGAGCCGAGGGGGTCAGCCCATGGTGCAAGAGGCTGGACAGAGCCCATCCAGCATGCTCCTCCCTGCATGTGTGTGCATGCGAGTACGTGTGCACACACAAGTGTGCACCGGAGCGTGGCCTGATTGCTCAGGCTTTGGGCTTCAGCGCTCTGCTCCCTGTGTCTCCTGCCTCTGTCAGAGCCGATGAGTGTCACATGCATTACGGCGCAGCATCCAGGAAGCCCCAGCCCGCTACTTCCCCAGCCCCACAGCTTGTGTGTGTGTGTGTGTGTGTGCATCTGCGTGCATGTGTGTGCGTTTGAATTGTGGAGTGGTGCAAGTGTGACCGAGCCTATCGCATGCATCGCCGGGGGTGCTGGGGAGTGGCTGTGTGGGGCTGCGTGCAGCAGGGGTGCCTGGTTGCGGAGAGGAGTGGGCCTGAGTCTGGCCATGTTGGATGGAGGGTGTGCGTCCTGCGTGGTGCTGTGCGCCCAGGCAGGGGGAGTGTGAGGTTAGGATCTGCGTGCCGTGGCAGCACGGAGGCTGTGGTGCCTGTGGGTCCTCGAGTGCAGCCCCCCATTTCTCCCCGCTGTCAGGGGACGTGTCAGCAAGTGGCTTGTCTGTTGGAGGACGGGGGCGGCGCCATCACATTCAGGTCAGCACCGTGGGAGTGCACCCTCATCTGCCGAGTGCCATCTGGGAAGCCCATCGCCTCCCCAGTCCCTGGATAATTCACCGCCGGGTACGAGCAGAATTAATGGGGTTGGCGGCTCTGCGCGGGAGGGGGAAGGGGGGAGTCTCCCTCCATCGCTTTGTTCTCTTGGAAAATCAAGGCCCCCGGTTGCCGGCTTGTGTGCACGGCGCGTTTGGGCCCCTGGCCCCACCCCCTCCCCACCACCCTGTCCAGGCCTCTGGGCTTTGCCCTTGGCTCTGAATTCCAGGACAGTGGAGCTGCTGCCCCCCCGCTGGGGTATGACCCCCCTGTGGGGTCTGTGCAGGCTGCACCGGGAATTCGGAGACAATGACGGGGTCTTGGGTGAGTCCAGTGGGACCAAAAGTGAGGACATGGGTTTGCGGAGGTGGAAACTGGCAGCATCGGGAGATCCAGCAGCTGCAGAGCTTGCCGCTTTGGGACACGATCCACTTCCCGGCCTGAGCCGGGCTCGGGCAGGGGCCACCGGCTGCAGCAAGCTGATCTCCTTCTGCACCCGCTGCCCCATGGCATGCACACCCTGGCCCCCACCTCTCTGACAAGCCCCCAGCCTCTGCCCGCCAGCCTCAGCCGCACAGACAAGCATGAGCCAGCAGCATCCTTGAATTGCACACCCCCGTGCAAGTCCCTGCCCTGAGCCTGCAGCTTGCGCGCCTGCGCCCTGTGATGCTGTTCCCTGGGGCCTGCTGCGTGGGGCTTGCACACAACTGCCAGGCAGATCACAGCTCTGGGGTCTGTGGGCATGCGCCCAGCAGGGCATGGCCTGTGCTGGGTTAACCACAGCACTCCTCCCCCCTCTCCCCCGCCATGTACCCCTAGGCCAGAGCTTTCAGTCAGGCTCTTGAACTTCGTGGAGCAGCTGAGCAGAGCTGGCAGGGCTGCCAGGCTGCAGCCATCGGCTTGGAGATCTTCAGGGCCCAGGAGGGCCTGCTGCCTGAAGGAGGGGGCTTGCCCTCCAAGGCACAGAGACAGGGCTTGGCCACAGAGATGACATTTTCCAAATGGAGGTGCCAGCTTGTATCCCACTGCTGACACTAGTGCGGGGGGCAGCAATGTCAGGGACAGCCGCAGTGTTTCAGGGGATGGTGCCAGGGCCCTGCGGCTGCCCCCGAGGGTGCTCTGTCCCTGTTATTAGAACATACCTGAAGCACGTGCGCATCTTCCCAGGGTGGCGGTGGAGGGTGCCAGGTGGGGCTGCGCCAGGAGGGGATGCTGTGCTGCCACGAGGGCTCCCCCAGCTGGTGGCCTTACCTGCTGTGCCCTCCAGTCTCATGGGGAACCGCATGGCGCCCAGAGCCACCTCTGGCTGCTGGTCCCAAGCTCTGGGAGTCCTGGCGCTGGGCTCTACCTGGATGGCACCTGCATGCCTATCTGCCCTGTAAGCAGAGCCATGCAGCACATAGGCCCCAGATGTCAGTTCCCAGCTCTGCCACTGGTTTGCTAGGTAGCCTTGGGTGACTGCCTTTCCCTGCCACGTGGCTTGGTTTCCCCGTGGGTACAGTGGTGCCGACGCAGTGTACTCCCAGATCTCAGTGGCAAACAGCCAGGTCAGAGGCAGGGCTGGGCAGGGAACTCGGGCATCCCTGCCCTGTTTGTAGCCTGAACCACAAACCTACACTAATACACTCTGCCCTGGGAGGTCCACCTGGCCTCGGGCACGTATCTGTGCTGCCCTGAGCCCAGCCTGGGATGGCTGTGTGCTTGGTATCATCCTTGGTGCCAGCTCACTGCACGACGAAGGGCTTGAGGCCCAGCAGCCTGCTGGGACCATCTGCGTTCAGTGGATGAGGCAGGCCTGGGCTCCAGGACACCTGGGTTTCATGTCCAGCCTTGTCCTGGCCTGGGGCCTGCTGGGGACACGCTGGATGGGGCCCCAGTGATCTGGGCTCTGCGCCTGGCTGTGTGCCCTTGGGCCAGGCAGCTCCTTGCCCACCTGTGTCTGCCTCTGCTGTTCACTGTGTTCAGGGCAAGGCCTGTCTCTCCCAAGGTGTCTGTGCAGCACCTGGCACACGGGGGCTTGGCTGACAGGTCCTGGGGACTGCAGAGCAGGCTGCACTGTTGCGGAGCCCTGGGAGCGAGGCCGAGGCCCCGCAGACTCATTGCACTATGGGGGCCAGTGGAGGGGGTGGGGGCACGGGACCCGTGAGTGACCCGCCTGGTCCCGTGTGCCCCTGCAGAGATGGCCGAGTACTGCAGCCTGCTGGAGGAGCTGGCAGAGAACATCACGCGCGAGGACCTGGACCAGCTGAAGTCGGCCTGCAAGGAGGACATCCCCAGTGAGAAGAGCGAAGAGATCGCCACCAGCAAGGACTGGTTCAGCTTCCTGGAGAAGCACAACAAGCTGGACAAGGGTGAGCGCACGGGACAAGGCCCTGCCCCCCGCCCCTGTCCCTTCGGCCGGGCACCAAAGACTGCCCCTGCAGCTGCTGCATGAAGATCTGGGTCTGCGGGTGGGAACCACCCTCCACACCAGCAGCTGGCGAGGCCCTTGGTGTCCCCTCCTTGCCAGCTTGTGGTACGGGGCACTTGGAAGGCAGCCCCTACATACCAACGTATGCTGCTCCCGTGGCTGTGACCAGGGTGCTGAGAGCAGGGTGCCGGGCAGAGACCTGAGATGGTCCGTGTGCCCAGCCCTTGCAAAGCCACATGGTGCATGTGCGTGCACACACACGTATATCCACATGCACATGCACACACACCCTCCCATAAAACCCAGCGAGCAAGAGATACCCATGTGCAACTGAGATCCCCTCCCTTTGACCAGTGAGAGCACGAGGGGGATGCAGCCTCGGTGTGAGCACACACACGTCCCAATGTGCCCGAGAAGGACACAACAGGTCACAGACCCGGGGAACACACTCGCTCCTGCACACAACCTGCCACAGACACAGGCCGGGGAGGGAGGTGGGCACACAGTGGCCTGCCTGAGCAGCACCCAGGCGCCTGGAAACCTGGTGGGCCCCACGAAAGCGCTCTGGTAGATGGGGCCCTGCTGGGTCAGGCCCCTGGTGGGGAGGGGGTGTGTGGGGAGCACCCCCGAAGACTGCTGAGCAGATGTATGCCCCCCCAGTCCAGTGGAGCCTGGTGCATGTTGGGACAGTACATGTTGGTGCTGCCCCATGCCAGAGGGATTTGCCCCCTCCCCGTGGGCTGTGCCAAGCAGGGCTGCCCTGGGGCCGCAGTGCTGGGGACTCCCCACAGCCTCCCCCACCCCAGAGCAAAGCTGCTGCACCTACCCCTCAGCTACTTACACCCAGACAGCACCCACAACCCCCTGATAGTACCTACACTCCCCAGCTGGCACCCACACCCAGACAGCACCTACATCCAGCCGGCACTTGCATCCAGACAGCACCCACACCCAGATGGCACCTACTCCCTCCAGCTGGCACCTACACACAGACGGCATCTACACCCCCAAGCTGGCACCCATATCCCCAGACAGCACCCACACCCAGCTGGCACCCGCATCAGCCTGCGCCATGGTGCCTGCTACCATCACATACACATGCAGCAGCGCCAGTCCTAACCTGCAGTGCATCTCCCTTCCCTGTGCGCTCGCACACTCTCACCCACCCCATCCCAGCGCTGTCCCCTCCTCTCCTCCCTACCCACCCTGAACTCTGTTTTTCACACACCTACATGCTCCCGCACGGGGCCTCGTGCCCAGCACACCTGAGGGCCTTCCCCAGCTCATGCCTGCTGTCTCCCCCAGACAACCTGTCGTACATTGAGCACATCTTTGAGATCTCCCGGCGCCCAGACCTGCTCACCATGGTGGTGGAGTACCGCACCCAGGTGCTGAAGATCTCCGAGGAGGACGAGGTGGACACCAAGCTGACCCGCATCCCCAGCGCCAAGAAGTACAAAGGTCTGGCTGGGGCTGAGCACCCATCTGGGCTAGGGATGCCAGGGTGACCTATGCCCAGGGGATATTCCCTGCTGCAGGGGTGGGAAGGCCCAGAGGCCAGGGGGATGGGCACTTCCCAACAGTCATGCATGGGGGTGGCAGGGTGCCTTGGATGCACGAAGAAGCATGTTGGCAGGAGGAGAGAGGTTTCAGGGGCACGTGTGCGTGCGGCCATGTGGAAGGGACATCTGCAAGAGGCCTGGTTGCGTGTCAGACCTGTGTGCTGATGGTGGCAGGGGTGTCAGCATGGGCATGTGTGTACAGGAGAGAAGTACACACAGGGCATATGGATTTCTGTGCAAGGAGGGGAGGGTGCAGACATGAAGGGGAGGTGGGGGGAGGCATGTACCTGTGTGTGAAGAGCTGGTGTAGGAGGAGGCTGGCATAGCCGGTGTGTGTGTGAGGGGCAAGGGTGGCCGGGAGGTGTCTGCAGGGGTGGAGGGGAGCAGTGTGCGAGCAAGGTGTGTGAGCCAAGCGAAGTGGGCATGACCAGTGTGTGTGTGCGTGTCGGGGAGGTGGCATGGGAGGGCTGAGGGGGAGGCAGTGGGAGGTGCTGAGGGAGGGAGGGAATGAGTGTGTGCACGCATGTGTGTGATGGGGAGGTGGTGAGGGGTCCTGCGGCGGATGGGCTCGCAGTGTGTCTAGCCCCCTGTCCTCTGCGGCTGACCCCGTCTTGGAGCTGCTGCTCGGGCTGGCACGGGGCCCTGGGACCAGCCTGGCGAGGGGCCCTGCTGGCACCCAGCGTGAGAGCTGCTCCTGGTGCCCCGCAGTCCCAGGCCGGGCACGGCCCCCTGATGCCCCTACCAGCTGCAGGTGCTGGGCCCCGGGGTGGACAGCACTGAGGCCCAGAGGCTCCTCCTGCCCTTGCCCTCTGCAGGGGCCTCGGCAGCCCCCACCTGTCACCCAGGGCTGGGGGGGGTTGGGGTAGAAGTGGGCCCCCGTCCCTGCCCTGCTCACCACTCCCCTCTCTCCACAGACATCATCCGGCAGCCCTCAGAAGAGGAGATCATCAAATTGGCCCCCCCGCCCAAGAAAGCCTGAGGGGAGGTGGAAGGGGCAGGGGGGAGTCCAGGCCACGTTGCCACCCCCAGCCCCCTCTGCCACCATCACCCCCCCAGCGGCCCTGCCCCTGCCACCCTGCCCCCCTGCCGCATGGCCAGATGGGAGGGGGTGTAGGGAGGGCCGCCTTGGTCACTAACACCGTCTTAACACCTGACACCTGGCCCAGGGGAGCAGGGGGTGGTCTGGGTCCGCTCTGGGTCCGGCTCTGGGGAGGGGGGGTCCCTACCTCTTTCAGCAGAAGCCTGCGCCCGCCCCTGCCCCTGCACCTGCACCCCACGGGGCGGGACCCGAAGCGAATGTCCCTGAGACAAGAGCCCGGTGGGCGAGAGAGAGGGACAGGGCACGTTGGGAGGGAGAGAGGAGGATGGGGAAATGTGGCTGGGGGGGAGGGGGGATGAGGCTAAAGAGTGGGGGGGCTGCTCCCTACCCAGGCCGCTTGGGCACCCCTAGCCAGCACGCTGCCCCTGGGCACACGAGGGCTTGCACCATCCCGCTTGCACACCCCTCGCGCACCTGTGAACACATGTGTTCATGCCCTGGCACATGTGAGTGGATTTGCACAAGGCGGGACGCCGCTGCGCACACCCCCACACTGCACAGTGGCGCACGCACCCCCAGGAGCACTTGCACAGCCGGGCCCTTGCACGCAGGCACGAGCAGCCCCCGTGGGTCAGGAGGGGCTGGGAGGCAGGGGCTGGGTGGGGGAAGGGGCCGGAGCACCCCCTGCCGGCTCCCTGCATGGCACCAGAGCTGGTCTGGGTGCTGGGCACAGCTGGGCGGGGGGCTGTGGAGGGTGTGAGGCAGAGGCGCAGGCACCGGGCAAGCCGCACAGGGCAGCGGGGTTGAGCGGAGGGAGCAGGAGCTAAGGCAGCGAGTGCGTGGGCTCTTGGCAGTGGGCGTTCGGTTCAGGTCCCCATGTCCCTTCCCCGGCTGTGCCTGGAGCCCCCCGTCACTGGCCAGGAGGGGCCTGGGCACAGCTCTTGGCGTTATGGTGGGGACCCCTCCAGGCCAGTGCCTCCAGCCTGGCTCTCACAGGCCCTGGGCTGTGCACGCTCAGTCCAGGAGGGAGGCTGGCAGCACCATGGCAAAGGCACTGGATCTTTCATCAGTCCCACCTGCACCCCACTGCTACCCCCCCACCCTGTCTGCTCTGCCTGGCTCTCGGGTGCAGCCAGTGGGCGCCGAGCTGCTGGCCTTGATTGGGAAGGTTGCTGGGCTGGGTGCTGTGGCAGCCTGTGCCTTGTGCCCTTGTTGCAATCAAGGCCTGGCTGTGGCAGGGCAGGTTCTGGTGGGCCTGAGCCCCCCAGGCCATCCCCTGCCCTCAGGGTTGGGTGGGAGAACCAGGCCTCTGCAGGGGCGTTGGAGGAGGCTGGGGCGCATGCTCACACCCTGTCGGCACACTGCTCGTCGTGGGGGCAACCAGGCAGGAGGTGGATGGCTCTGGGGCACTGCCCAGGCAGCAGGGGCGGCTCGTGGGGCTGTGGCAGGGGCTGGAGTTGGGGGCATCTCTACCCTCTGGTTTCATGGCCAGGTCTGGATGGGGTCCACTGGGCCTGTGGGACAGTAGGTGCCTGTGCTCAACCCCTGCCCACGTCCCAGTGACTCCAGCCCGGCCCCAGGGGCTTGGCCCAGGCTGCAGAGCCTTTGCTCTAAAGCACAAACCGCATCCATGAGGCTTGAGCTGCGGCTGCCCCATGGTTGGGCCAGTGCCAGGACCCACAGGGGAGCCTGCATCCCTTGGCCCCAGGCCGGCGTCTCAGCCAGGGCAACCCGGTGCCTGGCCACTGATGTGCCCCGGGGAAGACACTGGAACAGCCCTGCTCCCTGTCTGCCCGGGCTGGGGGGAGGGCTCCGCTTTGCCCCCGCCGCACAGCAGGGCCAAGCTGTGCTCAGGGCCCCGGGTCTCCGCACCATGTAGGATTGGCCCCGAGGTCCTCCTAGAGGGGTGTGTGTGGGGGGGGTAGTTGGGGTGACAGGCCAGGAACAGGCGTGGTTCTTGGTAACAGCTTCACTAACACGGGGGCGGGGGGTGGGGGGTAGGGCTAGCGAGGGCATTCCCAGCCTCCGACTGAAGAGATTGATGTTAATATATTTTATTTAATAAAAGCTCAGATTGCAGCGTGCATCGTGTCTGTAGCCAGCGCTCGTGTCCCGGGGGGGGTAGTTGGGGTGACAGGCCAGGAACAGGCGTGGTTCTTGGTAACAGCTTCACTAACACGGGGGCGGGGGGTGGGGGGTAGGGCTAGCGAGGGCATTCCCAGCCTCCGACTGAAGAGATTGATGTTAATATATTTTATTTAATAAAAGCTCAGATTGCAGCGTGCATCGTGTCTGTAGCCAGCGCTCGTGTCCCCGGTGCCCCCGTCCTGCCCCTCGGCGGGGCGCCACCTCCCTGGCCTGTGGCCCTGCTCTGGTCCCAGCGTCCGGCCCGGTGGCTGCAGGGCCGAGTTGCCCCTGTCCCCGGTGTGCGCTGGCCAGGCCAGGCGGGGACGTGGGGCACCTTCTGCTTCGCGTGACCCCTTGTTTCCGACCTCTCTCCGTGTGAAACGACTGTTCAGAAACTCCTTCCCTGCTCCGGCGGGGGAGACCCCAGCCCAGGGAGCGGGGCAGGGGGAGAGCACTGGCAGAAGGCAGCTGGTCTGGAGGTGGGGAGCCCCCTGCCCGCCCGCCCCCCCGCCATGGGCACAGACCAGGCGCTGAGAAGCAGCAGGTTTGAATCCCACTGCTACCACCAAGCTCCAGCCACATCCGCTCTGTGCTTTTCAGGGGTCACAGAGAAAGGGTGAGTCTGGACGCGCAGCCTGGACCCTCTTGCCTGCTGGAGGTTGCGGGAGGCTCACTGCCCAGTGGACACTGCCTGTAACGACCCCAAAATGAGCGGCAGCAGAGCTGGGCAGTGGCTGTCCCTGCCCCAACCCCAGAACATCCAGCTGTGCCCAGAGAGTCCAGAGCTGCCCTGCCCAGCTGTGACCATTGCTCCCCCAGGTGCGGGTCTGGGTGCTCCCAGTGGTCAGAGCTGGTCTGCATCTGGCCTGCCAAACAGACCGGCCCTGATGCTCTCAGCGGTGGCAGCCTGGGGCGAGCCTTGGGGGATCTCAGCTCATGTCCCCGCCCTGCAGATCAGGTCGGATGGGGGGACAGGAGGCCCAGAGAGACTGGGTGGGATGTGCCTGACTTCCTTGCTTTCTGCCAGCTCCCCCTTCCCCGCTCCCCTTCCACCCCCTAACGCTCAGACCGCGCTAACTGTGTGTACATATATATTATAAATATATGTATATTAAATATACTCCGGAGTGAGTGGTTCCTTTGTGCCGTTCAGTGTTAACTTATTTTTGCCAAGCAAACAACAACAGGGAAGGAAATACAAATGGACACAAGACCCCTCTTACACCAGGACGGGTGATTGGGGGGGGTGGGAAGGCAGGGGGGCACGTTCCTTTTTTGCTCGTGCCCCATGCTTGGAAGGCAGGTGGACTCCGATGCCCCCACCCCGCAGGGCACCCCCTGCCTTAACCACACCTGCAGCTCTTCAAGGCGTCCAGGCTGTGCAGACCTGCCTTGACCCAGCAGCCACCAGCAGAGCTCGCCTCCCAGCTTGGCGCCCTCCGGCTCCCCTGAACCGAGGGCAGGTGCAGGCTTTGCAAGGGCCAGGCTCTGCCACGCTGACACCAAGGGGCAGGCCTGGGCCCCAGGACAGGAGCGAGTGCTCGTCGGCCTGGCAAGGTGAATGCAATGTAGAGACGAGCGCTGCGTGGGGGGCTGCCATGGCCTTGGGCCTTTCTGTTTCCCACCTGCCTCCCACTGTACAAGCAGTCGTTGTGCTCCGAGTAAATAAAGTCAATCGCTGGTGTGGACCCATGCGTGGCTCCGTGTGTCCGTGCCGCCCTGGGCTGGGGGCTCTTCATCTCACATGGCTTTGGGGCTGGGGTGACACCCACCCCCAAGCCCTCGCCCTGGGCCAGGATGCGAGTCTCAGCCTCTTGTGCAACGCTGATGCCTGGCACCAGCGAAGGCGAAGCAGACGCCCAGGGCTAAGCTGCTGCGTGAGACCCGGCTGCTTCTGCTTTCATGGAGCCTGGGGCACTCGAGGGGCAGCAGGATGGGGCCGCTTTATGCCCCAGCTCCTGTGCCTGTGGGTGCCCTTGCTGTCCAGGCAGGAAGGACCCTCCTATTTGCCCCCTGGAGGTGCAGGGGGATGGCCTTGGAGGGGGGCTACCCACCAGCTCCTGTGCCATCCTGCTAGGCCTGCCCACCCCTGGCCATGCATGCAGCTAGCTCAGCCCTGCCCCCGGGAAAGGCTGGGCTGCCTTCCAGCCAGCGCTCTGGGCACCCCACAGCGTGCCATGCCCTTGGGCTGGGCAGGACAGTGTGGCTGCTGGGGACGGTACACACACGGCCCCAGGGGAGGTGTCAGGAGGGATAAAACAGCCACCGAAGCAGAATGGGCTGGGGCACCGGTGGCCAGGGACAAGGCTGAACTGCTTGAGGGAAGTGGGGGGGGGCACCAGCAGCCCGTACTGCAGCCCATGCCAAGGTCTTGCCCAGTCTGGGCGTGCACGCAGTGTCCAGCGCATATGCTGCATGGCTCCCCAGGGTTCATGAAATGTATGGCAAGAGCAGTGGGGGCCAGGCCTAGCCCAGCTGTGGCCACCTCCTTGGTGGCTTGAGGCTGCAGTGATGCTCCCGCTGCTGCCAGCCAGGGTTGTGGGAGGTGATCCAGGACTGGGGCAGGAAAGGGATGACAGAAGCAACAGCTACAAGGCAGGGGATGGGGAGGGGCAGGGGGCTCCATCCCTGGGGACCACCTGGCTGCTTCAGCCCTCCCTGCTGCCCCAGTGGTCAGCCAGGCAGAGTGTAGCCAGTGGGACTGCTTGATTTGGCCTTTTCTGCCTGTTTCAGGAAAAAAAAACCTGTCAAGAGATGCTGGGAATTCCTGTTGGGAAGGATGGTCCCTCTCCTGCACCACCACCCCCTGCCCTGTGCCCTACAGCATCCTTACAGCAGGTGCACACCCAGCCTCCAAGAGCAGCCCCTGCCCCAGAGATCCAGCACATGGCCGGGGAGCAGGGCAACAAGCCCCCAGCCCAGCCCATCCTGGCCAAGCTGGGGGGCTGGGTGGGGTGGAGCAGGGAGGAATGAGTGGAAGATACTCCCTGCCCTGCCAAGGAACTGCTGGGAACAGTGCAGGCTGGGGCGGGAGGGCAAGGGGCTCCTGCCTAGGTCCATGCTGGGGAAGGCCATGGGTGGTGGCAGGGGCCATAGTGCCTGGGGTGATAAGATCCTCCTGCCCCCGCTAGTTTCCTTCTGCCCACCTTCACCCAGACTGGATCCTCAGGGCAAGCCCAGTCCTGTGAGCAAAGTGTCTGGAGCCAGCACAGCTGGGACTAGGGAGGAGCAGAGGCCCCTGCCCAGCAGCTTGGTGCCCTGTGATGCCATGTGATGCCCGGTCTCGGCTGGCACAGGAGCAGGGCAACCAGCGCATTCGAGACCTGCTTGAGCAGGGGGGTGAGCTGAGCCCCAGGAGCTCTCAGGCCGGGTTCCCAAGCCCTGCAGCGGAGCAGGAGGCATAACAGGTCTTGCTCCTAACCCCAGCCACGGCTGCAGCCACTGCCAGCACCCAGCCCCCATGCCCTAAGTGCCTGCCTCCGCAAACCCTGAGCCAGGGAGCCGAGCTGGCCACGCTGCGCCCTGCTCCTCACATGCTGGACATGGGGCCCAGCACAAGCAACCCCATTGTGCACAAGACTGAGGGCTATGACCGGGGCTCACGGTCCCTGGGAAGCACCAGGAGCTGGCGGAGGAACTGCAGAGAGGATTGTGCAAACATGGATTGGTTCGCCCCTAATCTCTCCACCCAGACAACCATAACCCTCAAGGTCACGATGTGACTCCCTCCCCGGCTGTGTAGCCCTGGTCACCCTATCAGACCTCAAGCTCATTTACCAACACAACCTTCTGCAGAAAGCCTGGGGGCTGCAGTATTATCCTCCCCATCCCTTAGTGTTTTACTGTTATTAGTTCGCCCAGCTTAGGCATCAATGCAAGCATAAGAGCTGCTGCTTTTCATCCAATCCAAGGGCACCTTGGTGCTGGGCACACACAGTGCTTCCTACTGGGGCGGGGCGGGGGGGTGGGAAATCAGTCTTCACAATCCGTCAAGCCTGCTAGCCAAGTGGTAACATCAG
>NW_005843255.1:132963-142444 GCF_000455745.1 Alligator sinensis | reverse complement strand
GCAGGAACCAGGACCCCCAAACTCTAACCCCATGCCCTAAAGTAGTTGGGACTGTGAAGGCAAAAGGAACCAACGTATAGAGGGAGTCTGGCACACGAGTCCTGAGTCCCCTCAGGCCCCAGGGGAGGAGGGAAGGATCATGCCTGCAGTAGCTCCAAAACCAAAAAGGAGAAGGCTCAGCACTGCTGGAGCTGTCATGGCAAAGAGCAGGCACCAGCAGGCAGCTGGGATGGGGCTGGCTCTGAAGGGAGTGTGGCCCAGTTCATGCCACCTCCCATCCTCTTTCAGTGTCAATCTTCTGCTCAATTGCTGTCAGCATCCAGGTTTTGCTGACCCCCGCTACACAGAGATGCTGGGACTGCGGGGCAGGGACCGGCGTGTGTCTCAATTATTTTTATTGCATTTATATATAATATATATTTAAACCTTTACAATAATTTTAACTTGATAACATCCAAGTTCGATTTGGTTCGCGGTTGTTTTTTTTTCTTTTTAATACATATATAAAATTAGGCCTCTACACCAGCGCTGGGAAAGTTCGGCCGCATCTCCCAAAACAGATTTTTCAAAAAAAGTAACAGAAAAATTAAAGGACTTTCCTTTGTTTTCCCCTCCATGGAGACTGAGGCAGAGACCCAGCCTTGGGGCCTTAAACTGGGAACTATTGCCCCAGGCCTCCACCAGCCCCCAGACAGCAAGGGCAGGGACCTGCTTGCTAATTAGCTTTGTTTTGATGGGGATCCAGGGGGAGCTGGAGGAAGAGTCAAACCAAGTGCAAATCACTGATATGTACAAACTAGGCAAGAGTCTCTGCCAGCGCCAGGGTAGGAAGTGGTCACAGAGCAGTCCTGCAGCACGGTGGATGGGGTGCTCGCCAGGCGGGACACAGGCAGAAGGAAGCCCCGCGCAGAGACGCAGGCCCGAGACGCTCTCATCTAGGGGGGCAGAAAAACACACAAACCAAGAGCACGCAGTGGTGCCCCCCCACGCACGCACGTGCTGCAGCCACCACTTGGGCTCCCACCGGTGGCTCGAGGAGAAAAAGAAAAGAACAAATCAACTCAGCACAGGCTCAACCAAAGCTGGGGCAAGAGGCATGTGTGGCAGGCAAGCGCACTCTCCTCAGGGGGAAATCTTCTAGTACAAAAATAAACACAGCCCCCTCCCCGCCAGCCCCCCCAGGCACACACAGCCAGCACAGGGGGGCAGGGGCTGGCGCTCACCGGCAGTGCTGGGGTCTTGTGCCGCCCTCCCACCTGCTCCTTGGCATGAGGGCAGCCAAAGTGCAATGTCGTGGAGCTAAGCCCGGGGCAGGGCCATGAGGACAGGGGGGGGACTTTTATGTTTCAAGAAAAAGCTGGAAGTGTTAGTAGGGATTTCTCCTCGTCTCCTCCCCCTGCCCCAGCCTCGCAGGGGCTGCGCGCCCACGGCCTCACGAGGGCATGCATTGCACCCGGTCCGGGCCCTCCTCGTCATTGTCCGAGCTGTCGGAGGAGCTGGGGGACTCGTCCGAGTCGCCGTCGGTGGCACCAGGTTCTCTTCGGCGCTGGCAAGGAGAAGCGCTGCGTTAGCGGCTGTACCACCCCGCCCCCCCAGAGCTCCCAGCACTCCACAAACCGCCAGCCCTGCTGAGTCAGCTGGCAGACACGCTTGCCAGCACAGGCTGGCGTGAAAAGAGATGGAGGGGAGGGGAGGGGAGGGGAGGGGAGCGAGGGGGTGGCTGCAGTGGTGGGGGTTGTCCTGCTGAGGCAGAAGTCACCTGCTGCGCGAGGAATAGAAGCTATAAGATCTGGGGCCCAGCCCTGTGCTCACAATGCTAGAGGAACCACTACGCCCAGGAGAGTTCAGAACCAGGTGCCCGCTCCAAAGCGGACTCACTAGGGAAGGGCAGCAGGGTCTGGGCAGCTGTGGCAACACTAGCCTTGCCTGCCCTCAAGATGCTGCACTGCAAAGCAGCTGGAAATGAGCAGGATGCAGGCAAGGGGCTGCAACGCTGCATGGATATTCAGACCCCCCCTCCCCACTCTTGCTGCTCAAGGGTGTACGAGAAAGCAGAGCTGGGGTGGCAAGGCATGGGCACCTACCCGGTGATGGCGTCTTTGTCTAAGGTGGTGCATCAGGAACCACAGCATGTGGCTGTCAAACAGGTCAGTGTGGTGCAGGCTGTCCTCATCCCGCTCCCGCTTGTTCTTCTTGATCACCTGAAGGCAGCAGCATTGTGGGGTGGGGGGGGGTGGAGAGGGAAGGCGTCAGTGGGGACTGCAGAGACACAGCTGCCAGGTGCTGCACAGAGCTTCCCAGAGCATGTAGGAGCCAGACATGCCCCTGGGAAAGCCAGGCAATGAGAGGAGCCATCAGGCTCCAGTCAGCCAGTGTCACCAGGAGGTCCTGGCCCCAGGGGTGGACAGAGCATGCCCAAGGGCTCCCTCAGAGCCTGGAGGGCAGGGCAGCAGCAAGGCACTGCCTGGGAACTCTGCTTGCAGAGCTCTCTGCTCCCCCACCCCAGTCAGAAAGGTCACGGCACAGCTGAGAGAAGCTCTAGGCCTGCAGGGCCTGACCCTGGGACAACACTAGTTTGTCTGATGTCCCACCCCCCACCCCAAGCCCAGCAGAGAACAGCCACTGCCAAGAAAGAAGACACAAGTGGAACTGCAAGCGAAACGGAGAAGCAGGCAGGAGACTTGGGGAAGCAGAAGCAGTGGCCAAGTCAGTGCGTGGCTGGGGCATGCCCACCTGCCTGCTGCTCAGCGGGGATGATGGGAATTGCTGGCAGGTTGTTATCAGGCCGTCTCTCATGGGACAGGCTGAGCCCGCAGCCCCCCCAAGGCTCATGGGTGGCAGAGAGCAGTCACCGGGTGGATGAGAAGCATGGCAGGGTGGTCAGGGAGGGCCGAGGCACCGAGAGGTCAGGGTGACTTCTCCTTGCTCCCCACTGTGCTGGGAGCACTATGAAGCAGTCAGCGCTGCAGTTTCCCAAAAGGCCCCATAGAGGTGGGGTCTAGAGGGTCATGGGCCAGTAGAGGCGGCAGATGCAAGGACCCACCCCTAAGCAGCCACCGAGCCAGCCTGGCCCTCACCTCTTTCAGCCCGCTGAGCTCTGTGGGATTCTCTGCAGTGGGTGCCCAGATCTTGACATCATGATCCAGCCCGCTGGTGGCCAAGACAGGGAGGTGAGGATGCGGCTCCAGACAGTTCACCTGCAAGGGAAAGGAACAGGCCATTAGGTGTTGAGAGCAGCTGCTGTCTGCTGGGGAGACCTCCAGACAGACCCCAGCCCTGCTCTGCCCCAGATCTGAGGGCCAGAGCACAAACATGATTACTACAGGGCAACCTGCCCCAATTTTACTCAGAATTAAAGGGTGGACACACAACCAGCTCCTGGCTCTAAGTGCTGCTACAGACTGGGCCATTAGGCATTAGAGCCAGTAACAGCCTGTTTACGCTGAGCCAACTGCTACTCTGGGATGAATCTAAGGGTGCAGATGCACAACACTTACTCTGCATAACCCAGGGTTAATTAAAAAAACCCAACCCCCCCCCCCAAAAAAAATCACCCCAGAAGAGACCCATTCTGCACACAGCTAGTAAGAAACACCTTAGAGATCTTGGCAAAAGTCCCTCCATCTTGTCTGCGTCCTCCATTACTTAGAGGTTGGATCAAACTTTGGGTTACTTTGTAGAGACAGGGTGGTACAAGCAGATCCTGTGGTTTTGCTGATGTAAACAAGAATGCACTGATTTAAGTGCATCTTTATAGCCCCACAAACCAAGCAATTGAAAACAATTACCATAAGAACTAGCACTCACTGTAAAGAGCTGAAACCAAAGGCCTTCCTAGTTAAACAGCTGTTAAGTATGTCATAAATTCTTCCTGGGGAGGGGGGTGGTTTCATGATCAACCCCTTTCATTAACGTAAACCCAATCAGGTTGTAGACAGATGCATGTCAGCAGTAACTGTGTGCTCACAATACACACACGTGTACATATATAATATGCATTCATGAGTGTGGATATAGATATATAAAGTCAGGGAAAGTGGAGAATCATGGACCCGAGTTCTTGGAAGAACTGAACAAAAGACCCAGAGCTGCTGGGGTCCATCCTCCTAGGCGTACATTTTTGCATTCCCACTGCTTGATCTGAATACTTAGGTTTAAGCTTTCCAATAAAGTAAGGACAAAGGGACTTTGATCCCGAAAGCCTGCAGAAAAGGACAATTCTTGTCATTTTCCAGTTGGTCTAATAAAAGGTATAATTTTGGAACCAAGAAAGAGTTCTAGTTTTTTGTAGGTCTGTCTCAGACCAACACGGCTACCAAGTACACCCCTGAAACATGGAAGATGCCGAATTTTAGCCGATTTTGGATTTTAAACTTCACTGCAAAACAACAAGGAAGTTTTTTGCCTCCCTGCCTGCCAATTGACACCTCCAGTGAAGGAATTTCTACCTGATCAACACATCAAAGAGCTACTCAACACAGCTCACAAAGACACTCTCATGGACCCAGAGGGACAGACTTCCATCTTCAGCTCCCTCTGTGCAAAAATGAAGTTTATTTCCCACCTATGGGGGGGGACTTTTTACCATCTACACTTTTCCCACAGCCTGACGAAGGGACTTTGATCCCAAAAGCTTGCAGAAAAGGACAATTTTCTTGCCATTTTCCAGTTGGTCTAATAAAAGGTATCATTTTGGAACCAAGAGTTCTAGTTTTTGTATGCCAATAAAGTAATGCACTTGAGAAGAGACAACTGCTCTCTCTATTTCATGGCCCCATCCAACAAGGTAAGTTCCCTTTGTTCCAATCTGTGGATGGAGGACTTCCCTTTAGACTGCGTGTCATGCGCTGGCTTCATTATGGGAGGAAAGTAGATTTGTTCTGCCATGTCCACACCCTCTGGTACAGGGCAAATCGCTTCCACTCTCAGCCTCAGTTTCCCCATCCAAGAAACAGATAAAAACAGCAACTCTCCACTCCAGATAAAGGAAGCTCTGTCAAGTGTCTCAAGCTTGTTCAGCACAGCATAAGGCAGGACCACATGCAAACATCTTCACAGCCCAAGATGCAGGCTCCCCTCCTCCCAAGGCACAGCCCCACTCCAAGCAGACTGGTTTCCATGCCTCAGGTGCCCACCTGCACAAGGGGATGGCACAGCACTACCTATGGAAGGATGAGGGCATGAGGCTTGATTTGCAGAGCGAGCAAAACTAAAGGGAGGAAAGTGCTAGCGCTCTCGGCAAGGCACTGAGGCAGTGCAGAGAGGCGGCAGCACTCGTGATACCGTGGAGCAGAGTGTGATCGACTTGTCAGACGTGAGTCGGGAGCCCGGGATGCTGCACTGCTCACAGCACTTGACTGGCAATAGCAGCAGCTGGATCAGCACTCCCAAACTGCACAGCAGCAGGAAGCTGCTCTCCCTATGCTGGCATTAAGCACAGCCCTTTGTACAAATCACCTCCAGTCTGTCCCCAGGACAGGTGGGTCAGGGAACAAAGCAGGCACCCCGCAGGGACACTTCCTTCCTTCTTCAGACTTATTCCCTGGGGGGAGTCTCCTGGTTTCTCTTAACAGCCACTGCAGCCAAGAGCCATGAATTCACATTTTCAGGAAGTGGACCTGCTCTAAAAAGTATATATGAAAAAATCTAGGAACCTGACAGAACCAACATGGAGCCTTACTTGGCAGGTGTTACCTCCCGTAAGTTAAAGCCAAACAGTTTGCCGCACCTCTCAAACAGAATCAAAGAAAAATGAGGGTTGGAAGGGACCTCAGGAGGTCACATCAGGACCAGCCCCAATTAGATCATCACAGCCACAGCTTTGTTTACCTGGGTCTTAAACACCTCCAAAAGGATGGAGATGCCACCACCTCTCTGGGGAACCTGTTCCAGTGCTTTAAAACTATCCTTCTCATGACAAAGTTTTTCCCAAGTTCTAGCCTCAACTCCCCTTGCTGCAACCGAAGCCTATTGCTCCTTGTTCTGTCATCTGTCACCACCGAGAACAGTCCAGCTCCATCCTCTTTGCAACCCCCCTGCAGGGAGTTGAAGGCTGCTATTAAATCCCCCTTAGTCTTACCATCTGCAGACTAAAGCAGCCCAGTTCCCTCAGCCCAAGTCCTGTTCCCCAGCCCCTGAACCATTTTCATTGCCCTCTACTGGACTCTTAGTTGGTCTAATTTATCCTATTGTGTTCAGGCAGTAGGCAGCCAAGTAACCAAACCGCCCTCTCAGTGAGTTGAATGCAGCAACCAAGAGGAAACACTGAAACCGAAGTCCTGGAGGAGAGCATTCAGCAAGCAGGTGAACCTGCTTGGGAACAGCACGTGCCAAGAGACAAACTTGGGAGTAAAAGCCAGAGAACAACAGCATTATGTAAACTGCTTGGAAACAGCTTTTCAGCCCAGATTCCTGGATTCGGGCTTGGAATGAATCTAAACCAGGGGTGTCAAACACCCTGGGCCCTGGACTGGATCCATCAGCAGCTGTGGTGGGTTTGGGGACAGACAGCAGTACAGGTCTGGGGGCAGCAGCAGCATGGCAAGCAGTGGCTGCATCTGCACAGCCCACTGCTGCAACTGGAGCCCTTACCACTGACAGCCATGTCCATCCAAGTCCGGGGACCTGAAATTCTGCAGCAGGACATGCCCCCAGCTCCCGGTGGCCTGCCAGACTGCCGACGGGCTGGCTACAACGGTTCCACAGGCCCTATGTTTGATGCCCCTGGTCTAAACTAAGTGAGCTGCGAATCGCCAGAAAAAGAGGTCCACCTCTCAGACGTGCAGCTTCTACACTGAATAGAAAGCATGGCCCACTGTCACTAGAAGGCGAGTACAGCCTCTGTGGGAGGTTTGGAGAGCGAGTGTCCTGCTCCCCTCAGGTGAAAGACAATCCTGGAGCACTGCTGACCAGACAGCTCCTGCTTGTCCACAGCCGAGTCATGCTGCTAGCTGGCGGCCCCAAAGAGACCAAGGCAAACAAGGGAGCCAGGCAAGGCCTGCTTGCCAAGGATCTGCTTCACCGAGGGCTTTGTGAGCCTTCAAGACCCACTAGATACCCACTTCTTTAATGCAAAACCTGGGGCCACAGGCTGCACTACTGCCACGACCCACATTCCAGCCTGGCCCCATGGCCTATGCTGAACCTCATCCATGGTGCTGCAGCCAGTGCTTTCCAAGCAAGTGAAACCCACCTCTTGCCTCTGGCTCTGCCAGGGCTGGCTAGCCTCCCCCCACCCCCAGCTCTCCAGGCTTTAGCAAGCTATTAATGACCAGGAAGAATCAGAAACAGAGTCCTGGACATCCACTACAAAGGATGAAACCTGAAGTGCACCGCACAGTGAGGCATCCTGTTGAAAGCCCTTGGCTCAGGTTTCTGTGCAACAAGACACCTGGTACGTCCTGTTTTTCGTTGTCCTGCAACGGCAGCACTAATAAGACTGCCGATAACAGACCCGACAGCAACAGCCAGATAGCTTTGTCTGCGACCTAGCTCTTTTGATCCAGCTTTAGCATGAAATCAATGGGCGAGACAGCCCAACACAAACACTGCCCTGATTTGATGAGCGCTTCCTACGTGAAGGGGCACAGGTCAACTCACAGCTAAATGCTTTCCACCAAAGGACAGCATTCAGAGCAGAGCAGAGCAGCAGAAACTCCAACTCTCAAGACACCACAGAGAAGGAGCCGCACAGCACGCTGCCAACGGTCACCCCACGCCGGCCTCCCACCATCTCCACCTGCTGCAATTCTCCTGGACAGCCCAGAACTAAGTCCTGTGCTGCTTCCAGTGTCTTGTAGGCTTTGTGCAAGATCGAGGAGCTGGAAGTGGCAAGACCACATGAGAAAACAGTTAGGTCCATCAAAGAGTCAGGGGGTGTGACATGCATTCATCTGAAAGACTTCCAGAGGCCAAAGCTTGCAGCTTTTTCTACGAGTTCAGGCCTCACGCTCCTTCTCAGCACCCATGGGCAGCAGTGGGGAACTGCGTGCAAGGAAATGAAGTACTCCCAAGATGCTTGGGGAGTGCTGCTCCCTCATTGCATGCTGACTGACTGGGCTTGGACATGCTTTCTCTCCTGAAAAAGGATCAGGCCGATACGAAGGTGGCAGCTGTGCTGCGCTAGGCCAGCTGCACTCTAAGGAACTAGGCTGTATCCCTCCCAGTCACTGTTACATCGTTCTGTTATTCCCGTGGGCTGAATGCAGACATCCAGATCACCCCATGGATGAGTGAGCCACTCCAATCAGGGCCTGACATAGCTGCCCACATGTGCCCACAAGCTGCAACCCACCGCAGCCAAAAGCAGTCTCATACCTCCCTGGAACGTTACCATGTGCTGCCGCACCTGCTAAGCAGGTGGCCAAACTTGTAGCTGGTCTGCGAGGACCTGTATCATGGCAGCCGAAACAATGACTCTGGTTGCTAAGCCTCAGGATTGACCCAAGAACAAAACAAAGGGCTGCAGGACAAGGTAGGCAGTGTAGCCAACTGCCCCTGGTGCTGACTGGGCTGTTCCCAGCTCTGATTTCCATTGTGACCCTGGACAACATGTACCCTAAGAGCAAAACTGCAGGATACAGGGATGAGAGACAATGTCCCCCTGCAAAGCCTCCCCAGTCTGCTCAACCCGTCTGCCTTCCCCACCCCAAAGTCAGCTGTTCTCTTAGTGCCTGCTAGCACCCCACCAGGATAGTTATCACACAGTGTGCTCCGAGATCTGTCTTTGCACAGATCTGTTCTTGGGGGAGGCAAGATTAGCCCAGTGGTGTAACTGCTCAGCATGAAACCTCACTGTGACAGGCCAGCCCCACAAGCAGCAGCAAATATATATTTCTGGGTTCCAGGGGGGAATTCACAGCGCTGAAAGCTCAGGCTCCAGCAGATGCACACCCAGATCCCTGCGAATGGGGAATGCAGGATGCTGATGAGATGACCTTTCAGCCAGCACCAGAGTTGAACTTCTGCATGCAGCAGCCCAAAGGGTGAATGGGCTGGTCCTGGGCTCATGGACAGCTCCCATGTCCATAGAGCACCAGGTGCCAGGAAGCTCCCAGCGCAGTGCATGGTCAGCTGGGCTGGAGATCACAAGTCGCCTGGGACAGCACAGCTGGAGGAAGCCACTGGCTGGCACTGTGAAGCTGGCCAGGAAGGGACAGGATGGTGCATCCCCATGAGCAAATAGGGACGGGTTGGGTCCACTGGGATGAAGCCAAAGGAAAGGGAAGCAATGTCATTAAACAGCAGCCTGCAGAGGCACCAACTACCTTATAAAAGGGCATGAATGCAGCACAAATGCTTGAGAGGCTGGGGATGAGGCTCTTCCCAGAGAAGGGAAGCAGTCGCACAGGGGTCTTAGCAGGCGTCATCTGTACAGGTGTCACCCCCTTCACTACCACACCTTCAATACTCCTATGAAATATGAACTTTAACTTCTACCCAGGAGAACTTTCACAATCTTTTCTCCTATGCACGATGAAGA
>NW_005843255.1:106067-132953 GCF_000455745.1 Alligator sinensis | reverse complement strand
AGCGGTTGTGTCCAAAAGCTTGCAATTAAAGAATTTTTTTTGCAAAAATATAGTTGGTCTAATAAAAGGTACCACCTCTACCATAAGTTCTGATTGCTTGAGAAAGCAAGGGACATTCATGCAGTACTGCTTTGTGCAGCAGCTGCAGGCAGCCTGTCACTTAGCATGCCAGTGCCTGCACAGACCAAACCAAAGCAGCCCCATTACACAGTGTCCCCACTATGGCCCAGCACTGGGCGACAGGGAGCTGGAGTGTGGCTTGCAAGTGTCAGTGCACAACAGCCAAGGAAGATGAGCTGAGAAGCAGCAGCAGAACATGCTTTTAGCTGGGATAAGCCACTGAGAAAGTGCATCTCCTCAGGTGCCCCATCCCCATCATCTGCCTCATCTAGTAGCCTGGCATATCACACCACCCTGCAGCAGTTCTCAACCCTCTCTATGCCACACAGAAAACATGCTGCACAGGAAATCAAAGGGGTTTTGGGAACAGAACAGAGCACAAAGCCAAGCTCCTACCATCAATGCTGTCACAGTCCCTGCCAGAGGGCATGCAGACCAAGCTGATGCAGCCCAAGGCTCAGCACCTGGAACAGGCTGGTCTGGTCTCCCCACTCCTGCCAGGTGTCCACACATGAGCATTCATGGAAGGCAGTTTCAGCTCTTCCACCAACTCCCTGTGCAACCATAGGCAAAGCCCCATGTCTCTCTAGCCTCATTCCCTCACCTTCAGGGCAGGCAGCAAGTCAGCTGCCACCTGCAGCAAGCATAAGGAGCCCTTGCTTAGGAGGGCCAGTGGCTCTGCAGAGCAGCTGCACATGGGTCTCTCAGCATCTGCCAGGCAGCAGGGATATTTACCGCGTGTCCTTGAGCCGTCGCTCTGCCAGCCAAGGGAGAACCCGCAAGAGGCCCTCGGTGATTTACACCTCGGAGCAGTCGCCTCTGCCAAGGTTCAATGCAAGGGGCTCACAGCCTCACTCATGAACATGCCAGGCTCCACCTGGGCAGGTGCTCGGCATGACACCTGCCACAAGAGGAGCATCAGCCACAGCCCAGGGGAAAACTACTCTTACAAACAGCGGCTGGTGCAGGAGGCAGAAGAGTTTCCGATTCAAGTGAAACAGACAGACCTTGGATATGGCGAGAGCACTGAGCCTGAGTGCCAACAGCTGATGCAGCCCCTTGGGCCGTACTAGGGGTCCTGAGTGTGGGGGAAGCAGCACCATGTGGGTGGAGGTACTCCAGGAAAGGAATTCTGGGGCCCCTTCAAAGCACAAGACCAGTGTGGTCTGCTGGGCCCTGCTGGTGCACACTTCTAGAGTCAAGTACGGGCCAGTACTGCTGGACTGAAAGCCGCAGAAGGTGGCATGGAGGCATTGCCCACCCCTCACTGCTGAGCTTGGCACTTGCTGCTATTTCTACTCAAGAGATGAACCCCTGCATGTAAATGGTGGGGGAACAAGGACGGTGAGCACTCCTGTCTGCCTGAGAAGGGACCAGAAGCTCCATCTCTTGGGACTTTTGCGCTGGGGAGGAACATCCCACTCAAAGCTCCATCTCTTGGGACTTTTGCGCTGGGGTGGTACATCCCACTCCCCAGGCTGCCAGGTGGGGCCTGCTCCGTGGCTAGGACATCCACAAAGCATGGCCACGCACGTGTTCCAATATCTGCTCTCAAACCAATACTCCAGGATTTTTCCAGGCTCTGTCCTACTAGACCACCTGTGGCCCTTTCCTACCTTGGCTTCAAGTCAGAACAAGGACATGCCAAGAAACTTGTTTTCTTGGCTGTAACTGAAACGGAGCCCGGCAGCACACAGGTGTTATCTGCAATCGCAGCAATTGGCTTGGGAACAGGCACTTGTTCCCCACTGAGTGGGACGGTGGGAACAGGTAGGAGGCTGTTTATCACAGCATGGCTCAGGGAAGAGTTTGCAGCTGATGGGGATGCTGGGATGTCAGCATGGGGAGGGTGGCAGACACCAGCTTTTCTTGCGTGGCTCTCATGACCCACTGCGATATCACAGATGAGGAAAGCTGTTTTCAGAGCAAATCCTTGGCTGGCCACCTCAAAAGCAGCCTCCCTTCATAGTCACAGCCTTTAGCCACAGGCAGGCAAGCAGGGTGGCTGTCACATGACAGGGTGGACACATTAGGAAGGTCTCTTACTCTCTTTGGACAACACTGTGAAGTTGCTCTCACTGTCATTACCTTGGCTACAAGTACTTCATTACTTTTCAGAGGCTTGACTTTCCTTCACTGATGTCAACTCGCATCCTTCAGCTTGACTAGACTAGCTGCACTTCCTGCATCTCCTGCACTAGCCCTACTTGTGGAGGAGAAAGCCAGGCAGCCTCCCTCAAAGCACCTTTACCGAAGGAATAAACTCACCTCCTACTTCCCAGGCTGGGACCAGATAGGGCAGGAAACAAGGCAACAACTAGTAATGCAAAGACCATGTTCTGCTCCCAGTGCTCTCAGACTCGCTGCGTAAGCTCAAGTCACTGCCCCAATAGGCCTGGTTCCCTGCCAGGACTGGGGAACAGCTATTTCCATAAATACCTCAAACAGCTTTATACACACAACCAAACGCTTGCACTGTGCACTTGTGAAAACAACTTGAGTCGGTGACAGAATTGGAAAAAAAAAGTCTCACTCTTAGGCAAGTAGCTAGAGAACAGCACCCCCAGTGCCCTGGCTTCCTACTTTGTTAGCCTCCCTACCACTCAGCTGAAGGATCTGTCCAGGAGGCTGCTGTGCTGGTAGCCTGGGGGACTTGCTCAAGTCACACTCACCACTCCTCCTTTATCGCCTTCCATGAACTGGACAATCTGGCAGGATGACTTCTCCCACAGGAAGATGTGCCCGCAGTCGCTGCCACTCACCACGAACTCACTCTTTGGGCCATAGAAGTTCACGCCTTTCACTGAAAGCAGATAGAGGGTTTCAGGTGCACAGACCAAAGACATCAAGAGCCCAGGGAGCAATCCTTCCAACATATGCTTGCTGCCAGGAAGGAAATAAACAGGTTTCCAAGGTTACCGACAAGGATCTGTTCAATTGCCCAGCACCCAGGGGCTCCCTGTGAGCATGGCCAGAAGGCAGAGCTTAACTTCTCATAACAGACGGACCAGAGGAGACAGTGACAGGGGACACCTATTCCTGCCTTGCTCCAGAGCTGTGGATGCCCAACCCAAACCTGCAATGCTTGCCCTGCCGCCTGCATTAGCTGTTTGATAAGCAAGTAACTCTCCCCTGATCCACCAATGCCCCTCAAGTCCAAACTGCATTCCCCACCAAGCCGCTGTGGAGTCCAGGGGGTGAATTTAGTCATCACAGAACAGCGGGGGCAAAGACATCTGGCTGTGTGTCAGAGGTGATCTCCGTCTCCAGAGAAAGCAGAGCAGGGGTAAAAGCAGTGCCATCAGCATCACTGGCAGGAGTCAGCCCCAACCTGGGAAAGATGGCTCTTGGAGACAGCAGTATCAGAGACCCAAAGCACGTCTCCAACTCATTTTCACTTAATTTCATCCCTGGGCCTGGTCCTAACACCATACAGGCCACAGGATGCTCAACACACTGTTCCAGCGTCATTACCTGTGGCATTATTGCGATGCCCCTTGTATCTCTTGATATACTCTGCTCCATCACTGTGAGAAGAGTTGAAGAGATAAATGTCTTCATCGTTGTAGCTGGCCAAGAGCTCTGCCATGATACAAGAGATTAGGGGTAATATTAGAATCAACACACTTAGCACCAACATGCCATGCCATAAAGGGCAGAGCAACCATCTGCCCCAGTACACCTAGCAGGAGCTCCAAGTCCAGAGCCAGGCTGACACAGGGACACATGAGCTCATATCCCACATTGTGTTCACGTAGCATCTCCAAGCCCTTTGCGGTAGGCAAGCCAGTGTCATTCCCACACTGCGCCCAGGGATGCTGATGTATAGGTATTGAGTGACTCATCCTAAGACAAGCATGATCTGTGACTCATCTGCAAACAGAACCCAGATCCCAGGAGTTGCTCTGTTCCCAGATGTCTGGCTGTGCATTCCTGGCTTTCATATCCGTTTCCCCACCTCCCTGACGCTCAATCTGAAGACTGCTTTGTGCCTTTGGAGCACTCGGGCTGCTTTGATGACCATAAAGGCCAGATAGGAAGACTTAAATTCAAAGAGCTCATCCCTGCTCAGTGCTTTAGCTATGAGTGAACTCGTGACAAGGGACAGCCCTAAAGGCAGAGAAACAAACCTACCAGATCCATCATGGCTGTACACAAGACAGGTGATGTTTGCTTTGGACTCGCTGTTTACCTGGAGGAAGAAGAACCACACAGACAACTTTGACCACAATTGTGCCGAGAGCCACAGAGCTATTATATTCTGAAATGGGCTTCAAAGTAGGGCATACAAATCCATGGTTCTCTTTAGAACCAGCTGGCCAGTGAGTACAAGACTTTGCACAGGGTTAGAACATCACAGCTGCTCCATTCTTTGTCCACCTTACACCACCTGTCCTTGATTTGGCAGAGAGGGAGGCGCCAAGGATGCCCAGTGCCACAAGTCGGTTTAAACATCTGCTCTGAAGTGAGCCAGAGCTAAAACGACCCTAACTCAAACTCTGTGGGATGGGCTCTGGGCTTTGCTAACTAGCTGGGGCAGAGAACATGCCAGCCTGACTAATGGGGCCTGGACATGTCCTACCACCTCCGTCAGGGGCTGCATTCCCCTTTCGATCTTGCTGACAACAGGAGGGTTTACAGGCATCTCTCCTGTAGGATGAAACATGATCCCCCAACAGCTGCACCCTGCCTACAGCTCTGCAGGTCCCACAATGTAACCCCCTACCTCCAGCCATTAAGCCACCTTGGAAACTATCATACAAGCTATCTTAATTGCTTTGTAACAACACTGCTGCACACACGCACACCCACACAGCACCTGACAAATCCACAACAGGAAAGAAAGATGCCGAGGAACAGCACATGCCATCTACTGACCCACCCCCAATACAAGCTTCCCCACACTGCAACACCAGCGCATGCAGCGTAGGCTGCAGACTGCAGTGACTCAGAAACAACTCACACTCATTATATGGGGTAAAAGAGCTGCCTACCAGGTGCTGCGGGCAGAACTTCTTCAGCACGCCATTGTTTTCATTCTCGTCTATTTTCCGCTGATCGTAGATCCTAGACAAGAGAGCAAGAAAGCTGGTGAGAACACCGCAGAATACGTTCACACACAGATTCAAAGCTTTTCAACCCCATGACTTTCCAAGTGCCCTCAGTGTACACTAACGTACCCAAGACCCTTCTCCAGCTATTCAGCGAGTCCCTTTCAAAATACGGTAAGGCACCTGTGTAAGGTCATATTCCACCAAGATCCCGAGCAACTATCGGGAGCTGCAGAGCCACTGGAACTGGAACTCGGCCACAAGACTGCAGATGCTGGTGCGCCAGCTCCTTCATGAACCAAAGAGCCCTTCACGTCAGAGAGTGACCAAGGTGCTAGACAGCCTTACACGACAGGAGATGCACACCTCCAGCAGTCATCTGGTGGGATGCCACCATCTCAGCTTGCCTGTGCACTGCTTGTGAACGGTGGCTGCAACACTGCTTGGCATACAAGGCTTTCCCACCTTCCCCATTGCCTGCACCTCCCTGTTGGTTGGATATTCCAAGGGGTGGAGAATATGGGGCTGCTAGTCGCATGGAAAATCCTGGTGACTGTCAAGTCTTTCAAGTTTGTACCCTGCAGGGAGGGAACATCTGTTGGGGGACTGGTGACAGGACATCAGGAGGTTATAAGAGACCCTCTTAGCCACTAAAGATAGGCAGAAGGAAGCCTATATAGCAAGCAGAGGGTAAAAGGAGACTCAGTTCCTCAGAAGAGAAGCTATGTGCAGAGAGAAGGATCTTGGACTCAGACACTGGCCTACTCCTGAATAAACCCTTAGAACAGCCGGGCAAGGAAGCTTGTAGAGGCATTTATTTCTTGGGCAGTTGTACCAGTGAAAGGGTTTGTGAAATACTCATAAAAGCAGTATGTTACGTGCATAAACTGCAGTGCAGCCTTGGCGAAGCAGACCGTCAACCGGAGTGCCCACTAGGCTCCTGGGGAGTGCAAGGTGCTGGCTCAGGTCACAGCTCTAGACAGCTCACATGGAGGGTTTCAGCTCTGAGGAGGGGGGTGAGGGGCTCTAAACATGAACTGCTCTAATATGAGGTCTCAATGTTTTTATCTACTGTTTGACAGCAGAAAGGAAAAGAATTCAGAAGCACCAGACAAGGGAGAAACAGACTTTCACATTAAAGCAAGGAACCACAGTGCAAATCTCAAGAAAAGCATTCCAGACTGGAGCAGCTGCATAGAGAAACAGCTCTTACACTGGAAAAGGAAGCCAAGGGGCAGAGCTAGAGAGAAGGAAAAACCCACAGGCAGTGGGTGAGGCCTGACTATGCATTTGGAGATGCTTTCCTCCACAAGAGAGACCAATCCTTTTCGACTCCTACTAATCCAACTTGGCCTCGATGCAGCCCCATGGCAGAAGTGACTTCTTCCGTGCGTTAAGCAATGTGCGTCAGTGTATTGGGCAACACAAAGGAAAGAATTCCTGGAGTCCTCACAGCTGCTGTCTTCTCCAGGACCCCAGCTCCAGAGTTCAGCCTGCTCAACTCACTCCTGCCCTTCTCAGCATCTTCTGGGAGACACTCACCTGACAAACTGATCTCTGCCTCCTACAGCAAACTGGTGCGTGTTTGCAGGATTCACGTAGATGGTGTAGAGACCCACTTTCTTATCCTTCTCCTTTGTCACCACCAGTTTTCTTCAAACAAGAAAAGGAGAAAAAAAGAGAAAGATTCATGCTTTAATTCAAAACAGTGCCCAGATGGAAAGTGTGTGCATGGCTCTCAGCTCGCTCGATCTTACTCACTCTGAAGAAAAACAAATTATTTCTGCTTCCAAATTGAAGCAAGCACATGTCACATCTACTAGTCAACAAACGGCGCCGCATGAAGTCATCTGCTGGCTTTTTTCTTCCAAACAAAATGTAGCAGCATGTCCTTGAAAGGTTTTACTGTATGTGCCAGTCTGATGCATCCAAACAATTAGTAATAACCTAGTACCCTGCAGGATGCATACCACACTTTCAATTGACTTGTTTATTTTAGCTAGGAGGAGGAAAATAGCAGCAGTATTGGGGGGGGGGGTATGCAAACAGTTCTCAATATTTAGGTTCTGTACAAGTTCATATGAACACAAATGGTTTCTTGGAAGCTTTGTGAGATGACCATTCCAATCTTACCATTAGATCCAATAGCAACAGGAAGCTATTATAGGAATGGTGTGGAAAGCAAGAATAACCAAGGCTAGGTTGGTTTTACTGGCCAAATCAAGTTTTGCATGACTTCAGTTGTAGACAAACAAAAGGCACTGAAATGGTTCTATGATCAGTGTGATTGTTTTGACAGTCTCCCTTTAATCTTTAAAACCATCTGCTTCATAACAAGGCAAAATGGTAGGCAGATATGTGTGTATACCCAAAACAAAAGATTCAATAAGAGAAGCTTTGATGCTGTCAGCTTTCAAGCTCTTCACTTTAAAATAGGATCATCTTCAAAAAGATTCCATTGCATTGGAAAAGTACCATGTTCCCTGAGCTGGAAGTCTGCTTTGGAACCTGACAGTATATTTATTTTGGAAGGCTGTCAAAGCCGACAGCTCGACATGCAATGAGGTTGAGATCCTGTACACAACACGCAGCTGCTAGCTAATTATTATTTTTCAATTAACTGCAGTAGTGTTCCAATAACAAGAGGCTTGCTCAGGCTAAAAGCTTCTAGCTATTGTAAGTGCAAGGAGCTCCAAGTGCTGTAATTAATTAGACACATTGCTAAACAGAACCAGAGCAGGTACTTGGGTACTTTGCACCTGTTGAAGTCTCAGTCAGTGATCACAATGGCGTGCTTTGAAGGAGGAATGGAGACGTGCATCTGACTCTGTGTGCACACACGCTTCAGGGCTGGCTGAAAGCCTGGAACAGCAGCCTTTGCACAGGGGTGAGGATGCTGGGGTGTGAACGTGAACACCTGCAGGCTACCGTGTGCATGCTGGAGGGACCTGCTCTGGGCAGCAAAAGAAGAGCTCAAACTGCTGGACCACCCCAGGAAGACTGCCAAGCAAACACAGCAGGCCAAGAGATACCCAACTTGTTACGCAGGTCCCCAGACACCTGCCGATGGGGAAGGCAATGGAGTGGATGGGGGGCAGCAGCACCAGTACCTTGCACTCCAGTGTGGAGGCTTCATGAGCCATTCAGTGATTTAGTCATGAAAAGATGCAACTGCAAAGCAAACTGCTCTACCAGCTGGCAGATAAGTCCATCTCTCGGTCAGGTGAATAGTGCTGCAGCTCTGCAGACAGCCAGGGCATGCCCAGGAAAGCGTGAAATGACCAAAAACCAAAGTCTGGCAAACCACACCAGAGCGCCCAGGGCTTCAGGACCTAGAAGGAGCCTGAAGGTCATCAACTCCCTGATAAATCAACAGAAGGCAGCAAGGAGCAATACTCACGAGGCAGGCCGGTCTTGTCTCAGGTCGATGGTGAAGACCACAGCATCTTCACCAGCTGAGAGGAAAGTGCATGGGGAATCCGGTTCTAGGGCCAGCTGCAAGACAAACACTCTCATTGATTTCTTTCTTTCTTTCTTACTTAGACCAATTTGATCTATTCTTTTGTATCCTCCATCTCTGAGCTCTCCTGATAGGAAGCCTCCAATGTTTGGCAGATACCCTTAAGATTTTTAACCTGCAAGTGACCCTGCCATATGCAGCAGTCAGCTCAAGGATCTGAATTCCCTATAGGGCCAGAGGGAAGTCTTACACCACAGGGCTTTGGGGCCCCGCATGTAGGTCACAGCAATCGGAGACTTAGCTAAGTTGCTAGAGCAGATAGCCTATACCCCTTGTGATAAAAGTACTGGGAGGGCCGGGGAAGGCCATTAGTTCTCATTTTCAGCCTCAGCTCAAAACAGGCTGGCCAGCTAAGAGGGGCAGGATTTAGGCACAGGACAGCTGCTATACTTGGGCTCTGGCTCCTACAAACTGCTGGGCAGGTTTATTCTGACCTGCCACTTAGATAGCCACAGTACAATGCATGGAGGAGAGCAGGGTTTATAGCACTACCTCCAGAGGCTGCAGCACTTGATGGAGGCACAAATGCAAACAGAAGCAGAGACAGGAAGAGTTAGCAGGACCCTTTGGACAGCACCTAGTGCAGCCCCTGGCTTGAAGCAGGAGCAGATGTGGTCCCTGTGGTGAAAAGTCGCAACCCAAGATTAGACACATCAGTCACCTGCTTGCACCACTGGGGTTTACAGGTCCATTAGCTTTACAACTGGTCAGAGAGGTGGAGGGTACAGAAGCAGCAGCTCAGAACCCTTGGATCTGTCAGCATGTCCTCCTCTTGCCCATAGGAGGGAGACACTGATGGCTGGACAGACACCCAGGGCTGTGCTACAGGAAGCAGCCAAAGGCAGGATTGCCTGCTATGCTGAGGCCATGCCCTAGCAAGCAGGGAACTCCTTCTGGTGAACTGGAGCTGTCCCAATGGATAGATGTAGCGGAGTGCATATTGGGATGCGCAATTTTCATGGGCTACAGGCCACGTATGAGAGCCACAAGAGCTGCAAAAAATCTGGCCCTTGTGGCAGCTCCCACCAACCCTTATACCCTTCTCCCGCCACCTTATACCCCTCCCTCCCACCGAACTAGTGACCACAGGGGCCACAACGAGCTTCAAGAAACCCCTGAATGAGCAGGTATCGTGTACCAGGCAGGAGGGCAGAAACCCAGTTTGGATGGGCAGCAGGGGTCAAAAGACTCCATTACTCCCTACATGTCCAGAGTCTGCTCCAACATCATGGCAAAGCTAAGTCCTGGCCAACTCTGCACAAGAGCCACCAAGAGAGGTACTGAGAGGACAGGGAAGGCACAAATCAATTCTCTCTGACCCCTGGCCAGAGCCGGACTCCTCTGGACCAGGACAAGTAGAACTGAATCTTGCCACCCTCCAAGACCTCTCCTTGGCAGGCCTTTCTGGGATCCTTTACAGAGCCTGAAACAGAGGAAGGGCATGTAGGCACTGGCTGATTAGTTGCTGAACAGAAGGGGTTACAACCTGTTCCAAGAGGCAGCATGGCGGTCACAGGATGCCCAGGTGCTGGCAGGGTACTCACCTTATGTGAGGCTCCCTTGTGCTGGGCCACACGCTTGGTGTTCTTGCAGCACTGGGTGGCAGACAGTTCAGCGACACGGACCTGGCCATCACGAGCACACATGGCTAGAGTTGAGTCACCACTATTGGGGAGGAACTTCGCCTGGAGGAGAGCACATGGGAGAGGCTGCGGTCAGAGCAGGCACGGAGCACGTCCTCCTCCCTATATGGGCAGGGATTCCTCTCCATTCCCACCCTCAGCCCCAGCATGCAGCAGGACAAAGCCTGGAAGGTCAGCAAGGCCACCACAGAACACAGGGCTGATGGTAATAGGAACCCCACCCCTTTTCAGATCCTTTTGCTCTGCAGCACCTGGTCTGCAGCACCTGAGGCAGCTCTGAGCAGAAGCAGTTCCCAGCTGGGAAGGAGGCCCAGACTAGCGCCTCCATCTAGCCCCCAGGTTCTGCAAGAGGTAAAGCAATTCCACTCACTAATGACAGCTGCTGACTCACCAGAGACTCTGAGACAGCTCTGAGTGCTGCATATTTCAGCCTCTTGCCCTATGCAGCAAGCCTGGGGAATGGCAGCTCCAGGCTTCACGGACACAAAGCAAAGGGCTCCCCACGTGGGAGTGGAGCCAGCATCACCCCCAGGGGGCACCTCCACTTGATGCTCTGGACATGCAACATATCCAGAGCATCACAGAAAGATGTCAGGAGGGCTGGACACTGAACCAGGGTCCTGGCACCCCAGTAGCTGCTCCAGCCAGCAGGCAGCCCCACATGCTCCTAATGTTACATCACCACCTTTACTGGACTGGAAGGAGCACCCTCCCACCAAGTCCTCCATGCCACCCCAGCCTTCTCACCTGGAAGACATTGCTCTTGTGGCCGCTCTCGAACTCCAGCACTGGCTGCCTCCTAACCCAGTCCCACACCACCACTTTGAGGTCATCGCTGCCACTGGCCAGCCACGTGCCACGCTGGTTAAAGTGCAGGGTGTTGACGCAGCCAGCGTGTCCCTCCAGCCCATGTTGGAGGTGAAAGCGCTGCACGAAGATGCTGGCCCCACAGGCGTCATGGACGAAGCGCAAGCTGGAGCCAAGCTCCCTCTCCCGGAGGGCGTGAACTGCCTGCCAGCGGGGCCGGGGCAGTGCGGTCGTCTCCGAGGACACCCAGTCCTCCAGGGCTCGTTCGTCATCTGAGGAGTCTTGGTCATGGTTGGCACGTTTGCGCTGGGCACGGCGGCGGGACCGCTGCTCCTCCTCATCGTCCTCCTCCTCGTCCGAGTGGGACCGGTCATGGGTGCGATTCTCCTCATTGATCGAGTAGTGGCCCGTGTCATCCATGCTGTCTGAGTCTTTGTCTTCCCCTGAGCTCTCTGTGTCTGTGTCCCGGCTCTCCGTGCTGGTGCGGTTGGGCCCCACGTCATCCCCAGTGAGGCTCAGGCTGAGGTCAGAGGCCTCCACTTCAATGCCCGAGGAGGTCTCGCGTCCCTCCTCAGCTCCAGACATCTCCTCTGGACTGCTGGACAAGCTCCCTACATAGCATAGGCAACAAGCAGGTCTTAGGTCAATAGCTTCTCACATCTACATTTTGGGAAGAAGGCAGGGCAGGGTGGCCCTTAAAGATGTACTGGTTCAGAGAGGCATAAGCTTTTGTAGGCTGACTTCAGACTAACAAGCCTCCCTACCTGCATCTACAGCTCAGGATTCCCAAGCATCCCTGGGCACCCAACAGAACACCACCACTTTCAGGGTGAAGTCCAGTGCATCCAAAGTGGAATCAAGTCTGGCCAAAGCACTGCTTTTACCAAGTCCTACAGCACTTTCAACTTGGGCACAAAGGCTACATCCTGGGTTGGAAGGTCTGGTTCAAAAACCCAGACCCACTGGCTGCCTGGAACTCCACAGACTACCTTAAAGGCAAAACTTCAGTCCCCTGGGGTCTAATTCAAGAAAGCCTGATGTTCAGATCACTTCTGCATCCCCTTGGGGCACTGCTTGCTTAAACATCAAGTTGCATGCAATTACTTCGACAGACAAGGTTCTTTGGGTGAATCTGATATCTTTTATTAGACCAACTTAAATAGTTGGAAAAAAAAAATTTAAAAGCAAGCTTTCAGGTTCAAAAACCCTTCATCAGGCTAAGGAAGTTTCAGCAGTTGGTGTGTACTTAAAAATGTTTTCCCAACTATTTAAGTTGGTCTAATAAAAGACACCAGATTCACCCAAAGAACCCTGTCTGACTATGTCCTTAGACCAACACCTACAACCTACACCCCATGCAATTACTTGACCTCTGTTACCTTTAACTGCAGTGGCATGGGAAGCACTTGTGACCGCAATTGTTTTCTTTCCTTTCCCCAAATCAAGCCTCTCACTTCCCAAACCCATCTCCTGATGGAGACTAAGTAACCCCTTCTTTTCCTGCTTCTGGCACTTAACAGAAGCATGAACTTTGCTGTAAACCAGGCTCCTGAACCACAGCCTCTTTTCAGACATGATCCCTACTCCCACACATAGGAGGCTCTATGGAACCTCCTCGCCCTTCAGTCAGCAGTTATCTTGGCCATGTAACAGGGGATCTCTCTGCTCCCCTAAACTTGGGGACATTTCTCCCTTTTGGTCCAGCCCTGGCTTTTCAGGGCTCATCTGTGCCTGTTCTTCCTCCTGAGGGCACCCTAGCCATCATCTAACTGGGACTTTTGGAGAGAACAGCAGAAGCAGACCATCAGGAATCCAGGACCAAATCCTGGTTTCCCTGAAGTCAGAAGAACATCATGGTTGACTTTACTGGGACAAGCACCAGCACTGGTGCTATCTGGCACAATAAACATCTGTTCTGAAGCAAGGGGAATGCACAGCACAACCCAGACAAGGGACAGGCCACGGGCTTGCCAAGGGACACAGAGATGGGATGCTGGATTCCCCCTTATCCACACCCTGTCCCTGAACTGCTTAGAGCTGTATCAGGGCCAGGTGAACAATTCACTGATTTATCAGGCAAACAGGGTCCCTTTTGCTTCCATTGACCAAGATTTGCATGTATTTGCATGTGAAGTCATTCAACAGCATCCTGCCTGAGGACTGCTTGAGAACCTTCAATCTGTGAGCAAGCACTTGGTGGGCAGTCCTGTCATTTGGTAAGGCATTTCTTGGTACTGGGTCCAAGATTTGAGAATACACTTTTGTACAGAGCAAACCCCTTGATCTGGGCATAATGCTCCTACCTGGCTGATCCAGAGGATTGTCAACAGGCTCAGAGAAAGCATTAAGGCACCTCTGATCCCTTGCTCTTCACTGAGCTCTAGGCAGGGCTTGGTCTTTGCTTAAGACAACTCAAAAAGAGGGCTCATATCCCCCTTCCTTACCATTAGCTAGGTCTGTCTTTCCATCCATGCTACTCCCCTTATCCGACATCTTCTTTTCTTCTACGTTCACCCTGAGCTCAAGAGATTAAAAATAAAACGAAGGTTGGTAAAATTGGAAAGATTTGCTTTGAGACTCACGGAAATGCAGCGCTCTGCCCTCGAGCTGGTAAAGCAGCACATTCAGTGTGCTCACATTATCCAGGCTGAGTCAGGAAGGTCAGGGCTTGCTAATAAGGTTTGATCTAGCAAGGGCTGTGTGTTCCTAGAAACAACCCACTATGCCTTGACCCAGTGTACTTGGAAGTTGTTTAAGTGATGCTGCTTTTGTGCCACTTATCACAAGACGGGTACTCTCAAGCGCATTGTAAAAAAATACTAGCCTCCTAACTGGCCAAGGCTTGCAGCAAGCCTTTGGTTAGTAGATACCTAGCAACAAGATCGCTTCACTTATCAGAATCCTTGAGCTGCCCGCTGTCCTGATAGCATTCCCCACGATAAAGACCCCCCAACTCAAGTGCATCTTCCCCCCAGAGGAATACACATTGATCTACGAGTTCGAGAGGCAAGAGATCTTTGCCAACCACCTCCGAGAAGGAAGATGCAATTGCTGAATGACGAAATGTCACGGCCCTGCTGTCCGCCGTATGCACGACAGGGGAAATTCACAGGATGCAATGGGACTGCTCACAGTAAGGTGTGACGAAAATGCAGAGGCCGTCACCCTGGCGGTAGCTTGCCACAAACTGTTTGCAACGGCATCCATTTAAGCTTCACTTGGCAAACGGTGCCTACAGCAGCCTAATGCCCTCTGCTGGGTTACTAGCTTGTAACACAATCAACTCGTTACCAGCCAAAGTCACTGGCCCAGGCAGTTTCCCCATAGCAGTCTGAGGGCAGCTCGTCCCCTCCTCTCCTGTCCAGCCATTCCTGCACTGGGAGAATACTCCAAGACCTCCCCGACTCATGGATGAACAGGTACATTGTTGCTGGACCTCCAACTCCATTGCCTACATTTCCACACCTGCCCCACTAATTCCTCTGAACCTGCTCCCAACTCTCCTGAGCTGGGGCCTCCATCTCCACCTCTCATTCAGATCCTCCCATCCAGCTCATGCTGCTCTGTTATGCCACAAAGGGCGAGGAGTTGCTACTACTCCTGCTACACCAAAAGACAACTGCCCTGAAGGGGGCAGTTTCACACCCACTCCTAGAAATAAAAAGACTTCAACAGTTAAGATCTGAAAGACAGTGGAGGAAGGCAGCCTGAGCACACAGCCAGCCCTGGCCATGGATCTTGCTTGCAACCCACAGTGACTAAGAAGCCATTCAAGAGGTTTTCTTAACCTTTTAAACACCCTCACACATACCAACTCACCCCCAACCTCACCACACCATCGAGGGAGCATTTCTACATCACAAGGGACAGGGCACGCTCACCGAAATCCAAACCACTTTGGAAGTCGTTTCCTCTCACCGGCCTGGAGCCTAAGCCTTACTCTCCAGGGTCCACTTATTCCTCTCTCTCTCTCTCTCAGAGAGAAGGAGCTCCAGCACAGAGAGCTATGCTGCGAGGCTCAAAGCTCCCCTGGTTTACAGTGGAACAAGCTGCGTTCTGTAGTTTCGTATGGAGGCATGAAAAAGAGTCAACTGTAAGGAATCCAGCATCTTTAGCTGCTGGATTACCCCACAAAACCATTGTAACAAAGGAGGGGTTGGATGGATATCATTTTTCAAGCGCGCTCTGCAGCCTCTCTAAAATCCCATTCATCCCCCAGGAGAGCTACCAGGGTAAGAGAGTATGCTGCTGCTCTCTACTAGGAGCAGGACTGTTTCTTTCCCTTTCTGAACATGGCATTTTCACTTCCTGGCCCCAGCCAAGAGTTTTGTCATCAGTTCTAGGAAGGAAAAGCAATTTCAGCCATTGGCAACAGAATTGTAGCCTGGCACCTAGTGCTTTTGCCAGAGGAGACAACACAGCTTGGAAACTGCTAGGGGCAAAGCAGCTGTTCCACATTGATCTTTCCATGTGGAAGCTACGAGCAAAAGCCGGTTTGCTGAACTCACTGTAGAGCTGTCTAACAATTTCTTTTCTCACTCCTATCGCATGGATCTGGGCCACAGGGACCCCTCCTCCCACTAGCTTTTAGCAACATTAACTTTTCTTTTTTTTCTTTTTTCTTTTTTTTTTTTTTTTAAAACAGTAGCATTGATCCCCTCTCCTCACTTTGTAATGCTTGGAAAAGGTCGTTTCTCTTTACTGACTGGCCCCTTCCAGTGCAGCTAATGGAGCCCTGGGCACTTTGCCGCTATGTCCATCAGCACCAATGATTTCTGAGGACAGGCCGAGGGAAACTGGGCTTCTTCAGTCTGGAGAACGAGAAGGCTGAGAGCAGCCTTCAACAATCTGACGCGGATGGAGCCAGACCTCTCGCAGTGGGGGCAGATGACAGAACAAGGAGCAATGGGCTCCAGCTGCAGCAAGCGGAGTTGAGGTTAGCTGTTAGGAGAAACTCTCACGAGGAGGATAGCAAAGCACCGGAACAGAGGTGGTAAACTCTCCATCCTTGGAGGTATTTAAGACTTGGCTTGATGAAGCCTTGGCTGGGATGATGGAGGTGTTCAAGGTCCAGTTAAAAAAAAACACTGGCTAGGATGATGTAGCTGGGGCTGGTCCTGCTTTGAGCAGGGGTTGGACTAGATGCGACCTCCTGAGGTCCCTTCCCACCCTAATGCTCTACAATTAAGGATGCCCACACAGCACTATAGCATGTGGCAAGCCACCCCGGGCAGTGGTTCAACAAGGCTGGCGGAAACACGCAGGTTAGTCGTCAGCCTGAATTCGCTCTTACGTGTGCACTTGGGCACACAGTCTACAGTGTGACTAGGCACAGGGGAAGCCCAACCAGAGATCCCCTTCAGCAGGGTTGAGAACTAGGCCCTGGCAGGTGTCATCTTGGGTACACCAAATCAGTTGCATTCAAAAGCTGGGGCCTGGACTGCCAGCCCATTTCCCTGGGGGGATCACACTGTTCCTACTCAGGACAGAGGAGGGAAGAACACCTTTAAAAAGACAGGTCAGTGACTGGCAGGGACAGGTGCAGGACACTGCTACTTTCCATATTTTTTAAAAGCTTTCCAGATTCCCCATCTCCAGTAGCCAACTGATGTTCTCAAGTCTCTTCCATCCCCTAATTTTCTATGAGTTCTGGCCATGTGGTACATCCCAGATATTATTAAAACCACTTCAGCTATGACAACTGCATGCTTGAGTATGAACAGAATTAACATGTAGTCTCTCTAATCAGCCAGCTGGAAAGCCAGTTAACTTCTCTATAATTCCACTAAGCGATTACACTTACAAAACCTGGCACTTAGTTACTTCACCCTTAATACATATATCGAACCTGGAGTTAGAAAAAGAAAGACAGCAAGACTAAAATATACAAGTATGGGCTGAGCTGCTAACGTGCTAGCTTTACAAATCACATGCCCGTCCCAAATCACTGAATCAGGTAAGTTATTCAGGATAATGTTTTCATCAAAGTACAGAACAAAAAAACCCCACTTTAAGAGGAAAGCAATCCATTACTAGGTAATTAGTCTGAGTCTTACCCACCCACTCCAGAGGATTATAACCTAGCTATGAAATCAGGAAGCTAATTGGAACTCAGCTGTCTTGCAAGGCACTTTTGATGAAGAGAGATTGCTCCCTTTTGCCTCTCCATTACTTGCTTCCTCTAGCAGGATTAAATCAGACACTAAAGAGAAAAACATATTGTAGTCATTAGCCATCTTTTCTGTTCAGGTAGTTGAAGGAGTTCAAAGCATTCATGGTAAGGGCTCCATAAGCCAATTTATATTTAGGGTAGGGAGAGAGAGTTTGGCCTACAGAAAGCCTTATCCAATATTGCCAATTGCAGTAATCGAATTCATATAAGGTTAAGAAAGTTTAACTTGGCAATGAGATTAAGTTGTGCTTAAGATAAACCCCTGGGGGCATGGACTAGGTGCACTGGGTTGAGTACACTGTCAGCACATAATGGCAATAATGGAGATTAAACAACAGCAATTGGAGATCAAGTGGGAAAGCAAGCTAGGACTTTTGCGCAGGAGCAAAATCCTGCAGTCCCCTGCAAGAGGTGACTCACTACCTCCACCTGTTTTTACCAGGGTATGATACATGTGTCCCCCTCTCTTCTGCATCCGAGTCAGGTACCAACTGACCAGCAAAGCCCCTTCCAAATTAAATCCTCATTGCCCAAGCCACATTTCTCTTTGTGCTGTTGTATTTGGTGATTAGGTCAAGCAGGGGGCCACATGGTATGGCAGTCCAAATGGAGGGAACTTGATTTTAAGGCATTTTCCCCCAACTGGTCTGCCAGACCCAAGGCTTGCTGGATTTTTTGGATACAGCCAAAGCCTCTGAGGATGACTTTTGCCTTTGGCTGCAAGGTGTCAATATGTTTGAGCAAGATGGATAGACATCTCCTCTGTCAGGTTACTGATGAGATATATTTGTATTCATAAGATGCAGATCAAAGTCCTGTGCCTGCAGCATTTCACAGGTGCTTGGGGTATGGCTCGGAGAAGACATGACAATAGGGGTGCTGCCTCCCTTCTCTTTATGCACTGGCCTGTGTCAGAGGGCTGGGGAATCACCCCAGAGCCTCCACTAGAACAAGGTGACTTGCCGCCAGTTTTTTTGCTCACTGCTCCATTGTACACACTGCAGTAGGGTCCATGCCAAATCTGTCCATATTCCCCACGATGGAGCTGTGCACATCACCTCCAAGGGGTGACACACCGATGGACATAAATCACTGTCTACTTCACATATGTGATGCGGTTCCAGTACAGGCTTCCCCCTAGTTGCTTTGCATACCCTTGCCTGTCTGTGAAGCCCAAGAGACCTCAAGCCCCACTTTACAGATGGTGAATAGAAAAACTGGCTGGATCATCAGGCCCAGAGGGTAGTCATCAATGGCTCAATGTCTAGTTGGCAACTGGAGTGCCCCAGAGGTCAGTCCTGGAGCCAGTTTTGTTCAAATTTCTTCATCAGCTACCTGGAAGATGGCACAGAGTGCACCCTCAGCAAATTTGCAAATGACACTGAGCTGGGGGGGGGGGGGGGAGGCAGAAATGGGGGGTGGGGGTGCCACGGGGGGGGGGGGGGGGGGGGGGTAGTAGATACACTGGGTGGTAGGGCCAGGATTCAGAGTGACCTAGACAAATGGGAGGACTGGACCAAAAGAAGTCTCATGAGGTTCAATAAGGACAAGTGCAAAAGTCCTGCACTTAGGTGGGAACAATCCCATGCACCCATACAGACTGGGGCTGATAGGCTAAGCAGTAGCTCTGCAGAAAAGGACCTGGGGGTTACAGTGGAGAATAAGCTGAAAAGAAGCCAACAGGGTGCCCTTGCTGCCAAGAAAAGTTAATGGCACCCTGGGGTGCATTAGTAGGAGAAGGCCGGGAAGGTCCTGCTTTAAGAAGGGTTGGGCTAGATGCGACCTCCTGAGGTCCCATCCAACCCTCTTTTTCTATGATTTTAAGCAGGAGAAACAAATGACAGGGAGACAAATGGATCCCATGTAACCCCAGAAGAAAGCTAGCCAGCCAGCAGACCCACTCATGGAACATGTGAAGCAATGTTTCCAGGGTGCAGAACTGATTACTGGCCAGGGACAGGGACAGATGAAAGGTCAGTAAACTGAGAAAAAAGGGAGGGGGCTTATTGCAGGCTGCTTTAAGACAGCAGATCTTTGAAGCCACTCAGGGCTAGGTTCTCAGAAGCAGACCTGGGGGAGATGGGCTAGCAGGCAAGTAAGGGCCAAGAGTGCAAAGTCAGCAGTTTGCCACAGTGGCTCTTCCTACCATATGCTGCAAGTGGTTTTTACGATGAAATACTTGATAGGCTCCATGAGTGCAGTTGGGTAATAACCTATACCGCAAGCCACGACAGCACTAGCCGTGCCTGGCCCTTTCAAGAGACAGCAGGCAGTCTCACGTACACTGCAAGGGACTTGTCCACAGCCATGTGATCAGTGCAGCAGGCCCGACATACCAGCCAAGAGCCCCAAATATTAGTCATGTGTTTCACTACTAGAGACCTGGATCCATGAGGGAAGCAGGTTGAAAGAAAGCCACTTATCTGGAACTGAAAAAAGTTCTGGACATGTTCCAGCTACAATAAGGAACTCAGGAAGCAAAGGGGCTGAGAGTGCTGGTCAAGTGAAGCCCAGCTGGAGTAAGGGTCAGAACCAGAATGCAAGGAAGTAAAAGGTAGGAACCAAAAGACTAGGTGAGGATGAACCAGAAGCTGTACTGTTTTTACATTGTGTAGGTAACGTGAGGAACTCACTGCCATGGGAAGCTGGAGAGCACAGAGTACAGTTAGGTTCTCAAAAAGGATTAGACACATTCCTGGAGGACAGGTACATCAAGAGCTACTAAACAGAACAACTTGGGATGTGTCCTCTGCCATCCCTAAGCCAGTGGTGACTGATGCCAGGGGGAGAATGACTGGGGATGGATCACCAGACTGGTCTCATTCATACACTGTTCCCCCAAGGTGTCTACTACTTGCCACCGTTGGAGGAGAATGCTGGGCTAGGGGGACCATGGGTCTGACCCTGCACAGCACTGCTCGTGGTGTTAAGTCTATAGGATCATGAGCAAGAGCTGAATGTAGCAGTGAGAGGGCTGTGGAAGAAGGCAGTCAAGGACTGGGCTTTCCCAGAGGGGAGGGAGCAGGTTGTGAACACAACAAGTGTGCAAGAGGAGCAGTTTGGTCAAACAAACCAAGGAGGATGATATTTTAACCTAGCTCATTTTAACTTAGCTCATTGCCAGAGACTTCTGGGTAGCTAATCAGCTACCTGGCAAAAGCAAGCTCCAAGAGGGCAAGGCCTCCTGAGGTATGCTTTGCCAGCATGGCTATATCGGTAGAAGACAATGACACTGGTACCCTGCATCAGAGAGCCTCTTTGCTCCCCCAAAACAGCACCATTGTGCAGCACAAACCAGAATAGCCACACAAACCAAAGCTGTCACTGGTACAACGCATTCTAGAGGAGGAAATCTCACTAGACCAGTGAAGTGCAGCTACAGGTCAAGGCTGAACATTTTGCCAATGGAGAAACTCGGATAAAGCACTATGCACACAGACACAGCCTGATGTACTGGCTGGGGAGACGGTGCAATACAGAATCCTTTCAGGCTACTGTAGTGAGACACTGCACTGTAAGAAAAGGAACTGCACTCAGCTGAAACTGCAATGAGAAGGAATGGTTGTGGAACCGATATGCAAGTCATAAAAGCAGGGCTGAAAGGGCCCTTGGGAGGTTACACCTGCTCCAAGCACTGCTCAAGGCATATTGTCCCCACCTAACCAAATCTCCAGCAAGGGTTTGTCTAATCTCCTCTTGAAAGAACCCTCTTGCAAGTGCAACTCACTGCAGGCAAGACAGAGGGATGGACAGCCCAGTCAGCAACCTGCCACTGGAGGACAGGAAGGAGTCAGTTAAGATGCCACAGCACAGTCCCATGAGAAAGGCCTCAGCAATTACATTAGCCATAAGTCTGGGGCAGCAACCTGGCTACAGTCAAATACGCCATGGGATCTTTGCCGACTGAGTCATCAGCTCAGTGCTACAGATTGCTGGAAGGTTGGCAACAGCTCCTCATGCTTCAAAGTCCTCCGTCAGCTTGAGGCAGAGGCCAGCTGCTCCAGCTTCACTCCAAGGAATACTTTAGTCTTCAGTCCTTAAAGCAGAAGGAACTGCAGTTTAGGGTGTGAAACACCGTTTCCCAACCCCCGGATTAGATAAGAACGGTTAAAATGCCTGAAGGCTGAAGCCCCAAACAACCTTCTCCCAGAAATGCTGGAAGTGGTCTCAATGGAAGCCCTGGCCCTATGCTGCCATGGCCCTACCACTGCTGGGTCTCCATGAAAGCTGGCCACAGCAACATAGGCAGGGGCTGCTAGAAAATGGAGTCTGGCCAATGGCTGGATCCACCATTTTGCCCACCCTTGCTCTAGAGAGCTCCCCACCAGGCAAGAGCTCGGTGTACTGCAGTCTAGATTTCCCTACTGTCCGGGGTGCCAAGGCACTGCCCAGCCCCTCCATAGCATAGTCAAGCTGATGAACCCAGAAGTCTTGCCAAACAGGGGAAGAAAAGTCGCAACCACATTTGGAGTCATCTGTTCCAGAAAATGCTTCCAGCTTCCAAGCAGGCACCATGAAGATGCGAGAGGAACAGCAGCAGATGACACTGCGGCTCCAGAGCCGTGAAGTCTCCTACCAAACCTATGGCATGCGGACAGGCAAGGCACACCCACAGGCCTTGGCAGGGAGCAGCGAAGTGCCCCATGGTGTAAACAAGAGTTGCCCTCCCTCCAGCAGTGCACTACTTGATGCAGGAGGGCAGAGCCTTTCACTGCCCTCCGCTCCAACCAACTGAGTGCCACTGGCACCGGACAGCTTTCTGGAGGCCTCCACTGGGGGAGACTGGATTAACCAGCCCCTTGTGACCTCACCCCCTGCATAGATAGAACCACCCCACCCTCCTGCTGGGAAAGGCCTCCAGACGAGCTAGTGTTAGCAATGAGCCAGGGAGCAGACAGTCTGCCCAGGGGCAAGGCACAGGAATAAGAGCTGAGAAGAACTTCTATTTCCAGCTCTGCTGCAGACTCTCAGCAGGACGTCAGGCCGGCACTGCCCTGCTCCGCACCTTGACTTCCCAGTCAAATGTGGACGATGCCTATTTCAGAGGAAAGTGGAGGCGCACACACTTCCAGGTCTGCGGCTGGGAGGGAAGAGGTGAGATTTAAGGTAGCACAGGGGATTTAGCACATACCCTGCTAGCCAGAACCAAAGCGGGACAGCCAACGCTCCCAGGCAGCCGGGAACAAGGGCAACTTTTTTTAGAACAGCTCTAAGCCCCCCACATGCTAGGCACCTTCCAGAGAGCAACGTTCCCAGCACCTGGGAGATTACACGCAAACTGTCATGCGTTCCACTGTTTTATCAGACACTTGTACATTGCAGATTCAGACATCTAGTGGTGCCAATTAGCAGAGGCCCATTGCTAGCCCTGTCCCCTTCCCAAGTGCATCCTTGGGGGCAGAACGCTTGGCTACACTTTGCTGTACACAACCCAGAGTTTAACAACACCGAACCCAAGCAGTGCAGACCGCCGTGGGTTCTGGATGCAGGACATGTGTTTACAGCTGCTCATTACTGAACTGCTGGTTAGTCTAATATTGACATAGATATGTGCACCTGCTAATGGACCACCCCTGCCAGAGCGCACAGCAGCCAGGCCATGCTTAGACCGAGCAGCATGAAGCCAAAGGGTGTAAAAGTGGGGCAGTAGCATGAGAGACACCAGGCTCTCTTTTGGTGCGCTTACCTAGTCACCCTGATTCCAGGACACGGGCTCTTCATACAGGAAGCTCTACTGGAGAACAGCCCCACTTAGTTGTCTCTCCTGGACTGCTTGTACACGTGGCTGTGCCCTTAGCCTTACTTAAGTGGCTCTTCTCCCAAGTACAGAAGTATGGAAAATTCACTCATGTGCTGCGACTGGGGAGCACTGTTTCACTTTGTGGAAAGCAGGCAGCCAGCAGGGGTCTGGAAGTGGGAAGACTGGCACCTTGGTCTGGAAGTGGGTATGCTGGCAACTGCAGCTCTCTGACCCCCAACAGTTCCCTGGAGCTGGCTTCTTCAGCCCATTCCCTGCCTCTCAAATGTCATGGTGTTGTGGAGAGTGCAATAACACTGTGCTTGTGCATGAGATGCAAAGTTTGGGCCCTGAACTCTGTCACTGAGGCCACATGTAGCTCTGCCCTTACAGCTTCCCCATCCACCAGCATTCACTTCCCGTTTGTGCCAAGCAGCACAGCTGGGAAAGGACTGCCAGGCAACCCTCAGTTCCCAAACCCTTCCAGCTGCCCTCAGTACCATCTTAACAAAATGCCTGGGGAGCAGGAAGGGAAGGGGGACAGGGACTGAATTAGCTTCACTGGAAGTCAGACATGCTCCTGTTGCTATCGTGATTGCAGCAAAGTGATCCCCAAGGGTGCTAGGGACCCAGACTGTGCTTGCGTGGGAGAAGCAGAGCAAAACAGAGCATCAAGTGCAGCTGCCCCAGCAGGGTGGAAGAGCAACTAGAAGCTAGGAAAATCCTGCCAGCATCAGTAACGCAGGGTCTAACTGACTAAAAGACTTTCTGCTCTGGGAACTGAGGGCCTTATGAGGAGGGATGGATACTGCTACAACACAGGAGATGAGGAAACACAGACACAAGAGGGAAGGGACATGCCTAACCCTTTGGTTTGTGGCAGAATGCAGAGTAGAACCAACAGCTGCTAATTGCCAGCTCAATGCCCTGTTCACCTGCCACACTGCTTCAGAGCCACTCAGCAAGCTCCAGGGGACTACTCCAAGTCTAATCGACACTCCCCACTCCTTTCCCCAAAGGAGACATGCAGGGACAAGTAAAGAGTCTACATAAACCAGCAAAGCAAACAAAACCCTGGCCTGCATTTACCAATGCATCTCAAGCAAGACCCAGGAAGTCATCCTCCCACTTTACTTGGCTCTGGTGAGGCCACAGTTGGAATACTTCATCCAGTTCTGGGCTCCGCACTTTAGAAAGGATATGGAGAAGCTTGAGAAAGGGTCCAGAGGAGAGCCACACATGATTAGAGGACAAGAGAACAGGCCTATGAAGAGAGGCTGAGAGCTATGGGACTCTTCAGCCTGGAGACGTGAAGGCTTGGGGGGGATTTTGTGGCTGCCTGTAAGTACATCAGAGGTGTGCATCAGGAGCTGGGAGAACATCTGTTCACCACGGCACCCCAAGGGAAGACAAGGTCTAACTGTCACAAACTGCAAGAAGACTGTTTTAAGCTGGACATAAGAAAAACATACTTTATTGTGTGTCCCCAGAACCTGGAATAGACTCCCCCCAGAAGTGGTGCAAGCACCTACTCTGGATACTTTCAAGAAACACTTGGATGCCTATCTTGCTGGGATCATTTGACCCCAGCTGACTTCCTGGCCCTTGGGCAGGGGTCTGGATGTGATAACCTTGCAAGGTCCCTTCCAGCTCTAATATCTATGCAATCTACATAAAATGCCTGAAGAGCCTTGCAATAAGTCCTTGCACTGAGGAGCTCCACATCATAGTTCACAAGAGAACCCTGGTTGACAACGGGGGATTCAGGGCGCTGCCTCTTGCCTGGCCATAATGCACTCGCTTTGGTTCAGCACCTGCTAGATTAAAGTAACCGGAGACTGATGTGAAATCACACCCATGTAGTAGTAGGGGGAGCCCACCTCCTCCAGTGGCACCAGCTAAGTAAGTGCCCATGTCACACCAGCATTTTGGCCAATCCAGTTCTGACTGGGAACAGCCATTCCTATCTGCTGGCTACAACTCATTCACAATAGGAACATTTCAAACTATTAGCACCACTAGGACCACAAGACCCAGGCCTGAGAAGAGAATCACAGGGATACAGCTTCCACTCACAGAGCAGAGCAGAGCAGAGTTGGGTGCCTATATAGACAGTCCAACAGCATCTCGATAATACTGCTACCATGCAACTCTAGCTGGTGGAGGTCTAATCCAGATGTTGCCTGTCTGCAGCAGTACAGGCTCTAGCAAGGGAGCCAAGCCAGTGGTGGGAGAAGGCCACTGGACAGAGACTCTGATTCTACTCCCAGCTACACCCCTGGTTTGCCAGGTGACCTGGAGCAAGTCGTTTCATCACCCTGTGCCTCAGTTTCCCTGTAAGAAGGGGGTGGACTATTACATCCTGTGCAAGCAGCTTCAAGACCTGCCAGCGAAGACCCCAGCTGAGCCCAGCATGCATTAGAAAGCTCTATTCCACACAGAGAGCAAGGAAGCTACCTCAGCACTGCAAAGTTGCATCAACTAGCAGATCCCCCAATGAAGCGTACGCCAGGTAAGCGGAGACACAGGCTGTTCTTTTCCAGCAGTGGCCTCTTGAGTAGCATATACACCAGCTCCCAGTCTCCTTTGGGAACACTAGAACCAGGTCTTAGCCCTTTGCTCAAACACCTTATAGGCATGTGGGGGAGGGAAGGGAAAAAACAGCACAGACCCAGCCAGTCAAGGTGCACAGAAATAAAGCACCATGTGGGATCAGACCACTTTGATGCCTGAACAATGCCCGTTCTTCAGCACCCCAAAGCACTGCTCCTCACAGCTCACCCAAGGCACTCCATTCAAGCTCTGACAGGACAAACTACAAGTGCTGCCTGTAACACACATGCCGGGAGGATCTTTCCTGCTCTGGCAACACAACCCACTTATAAGCTTTTACTTTAACATTTGTTCCAGCCTGGGTGGAGGGATCAGATGCTCCATTCTGAAGGGAGAGAGAGGAGGTCAGGGCTCTGCCCAAGATCACACCACCGGGTAACACGATGACAGGCAACTGCATTAAAATACATCAGACTCACTTGAATTACTCACATGCTTCATGGCTTCTCTGCCCATAGGAATGCAGTGCTTTATACTGATACAGTTACGGCAGTTCAACCCCAGTAACATGGGCAGTTACAGCAGGAACAAGAAGCCTCCAGTAACCCCATTACTCTTTGTCTTGTTGAGGGACAGTCGAACCAGGAGGTGTCCCCACTAGACCCATATTAACCCCTGCATGGATGCAGCTGGACAGACTGGGTTAGAAGGTTGCTTTCTTAACCAAAGAGGCGTGCTCTCCAAAGCAGACAAGACCCCAGTTAACCTGTCACTTGGGAAAGAGGTACGGGCATCGTTTGGGATGCTCCGACCTGTGGCACCATTACCTTCCCCTGAAATATAGCAGTACCAATTACAGGAAAGCAAGTATGAGAAAGACAGCAGGATGCATCAAGCGCACAGAAGGGACGTCCTGTCCCAGACAGGCTGAAGAGCGAGGGCTGGGGTGCAGCGCTACAGACGCGGGTCAGCTGCTGGCCCTTCCCTGCCTGGGAGAAACAGAAAGGAGCCAGTTACGCTGAAAACAGCAACACGTGGAGCTCGCCACACACAAACAGCACAACCAGAGCGTGGAGCTCGCTGCCAGGAGCCGGTGTTTGCAGGCTAGAGATTAACGATGCACTGTTAAACGAGGCCCCCCCCTCTTACCACGTGCAACACACAGCCTCCTCCTCGAGTGAGCGAACCAACCCACCATCGACCGCTGGGAGACGCGGCACAACCCGCCCGCGGGACGCTCCCGCCCGCCCGCCGCAGCCTCCATACCCGGACTTTTCTCTGGC